>NC_072424.2:9125000-9382500 GCF_028878055.3 Symphalangus syndactylus
GGATTACGCTTGGAAACCAGATCCAATGCATCCTTTATGAACAACACAGCTTTTATGGCCATGAGTTCACATGGCTTCCCAGGGGCCAATGAAAACAAATGGAGGCCTCCAATAAAAGCTGTGTCGAATGGTGTTAATATTAAATACACTTAGGCGCATACCGATAATGAAATACTAAGTAAGGAAAACAGTTGCTTAAGTATATACCCTTTCTATGAACAACAGCTGTGTAATTTCTTTAAAAAAACACTCAATGCAATGCTTTGCTGATTTTCCAAGGATAGTATAAAGTGCAAGATCTTGCTCCCCACAAGGGGAGGTAGAAACGTCGGTGACGTGTTGGAATTCCTATCATAGCTACGAGCTGGCAAAGCCTCCGAATGCCTGCCTGGTATGCACACGGGTAGAGCAAACATATTGTTTTTTCTCCTTTTTTTTTTGACAAATATTTGGGTTCCTTGTTTCTTGTGTGCATGACCGAAGGTGACTTGAGCTGATTCCATTTTTCTGCACAGGAGATGTGATCAAATGAATGCTGGGTCTGGACGAATCCAGAGAGCAGCCAGCGTGGGGAAGAATGAGGAGAAGGCAGGTGTTGCTCTGGCTTTGCTTCTTGAGGGTCTTGACATCTAAGTTTTAAGAGCCAGTTTTGTCTTCAATAAAATATAATTAATCATTGTAAAGCTCATCACGTGTAGGCAACAGGTGAGAAGGTTTCTCCGAAGCAAGTTTCTCTTATCATCTGTTTCTAATGAAAACTGTGGAACCATCTGTGGGGGAAGGAGGAGGAGAAGTTCGAGTGAGTGCTTGGGAAAGTCTCTGAGAACTGAGCTGCTGGGGGAGCACTGCGGTGGTTTGCAGAAAGACCTGCAATGTGATGAAAATGAGTGTGCCCAGCAATGCCATGAAGGGCAACAGATGAATGCCATCGTCATATTCTACCCCAGCCTGAACATTTAAAATTGCTTTTCTGATGATATCTACATTTGTGATGCAGACTGCATGAGAACTTAATCCAATGGGGACCTTGCCAGAGTCCGGCTGTTGGTTGCTGACACCAAGAGTTCCCCAGAAGAGATAAGGAGGTGAGCCAGTGGTCTTAGAATTCCATGGAAGAAACATCTCCCGGGCTGGCAGCAGAGATGCCCTCCCCATAGACCCCATGTCCTGTCATTATTTCTCTGCAGTCATTGGCCTGTGAGCAGCTGCTGGCTTCAACGCTTTTGGGGTGGGTCTCAGAGCCGCAGGGAGAGCCCTGTGTGAGTAGGGCTTGTGGGAGCACTTTGCTCCCAGGCAGTGCTAGGAGGTGACCTTGTGTCTGCTGAGTTCCTGCAAAGTATTTCTGAGAGGCTTGATGATGAGCCAAAAGTTGGAGCATTCAAATATTCACAACAAATGAAACATAGGTTTGGCTCACATTTGCGGTGGAGGATATTTTACGACTAGATCTGTTCTTTCAGAAAATACATGCGTTGGAGGTCCCTTTCGAATTGATCTATCTCGTGTGTGTGTGTGTGTTTGTGTGTGTGTGTCTTTTTAGAATTATGTATTGCTGGGGATTGGTAAAAATTAATGTTTTGATTCTTTCTGTCTTCAAATTAGTACACTTTGTCATAGCAATTAGTATTTTATTCAAGCCTATCAAAACCATAAGTTACTGAGACTTAAAAATACAACTGTCGTATCATGTTTGAAACTAAGCATTGACATTATAAACCAACTAGCTTCTAAGTGATGGAATTCTTATTTTCTCATTTAAAAATAAATCATGACTACTGCTGTTTTAGGAAGCAAAAAGTCCCTGGTATTTAAAGCACAGAATAGTTTTTTTAGGAAGGATAAACAGTTGAAACAAAGTATTTCACATGAAAATGTTCATAAGCAGCAGAAAACTTAGGAAAGTAAATGGGAAAAGGTTAGGGATGATGCCAAACTGATCCCAGTGATCGAAGAAACATTCATAAAAGAGCAAAATTCTTGGTTTCAAATAGAATGTCATAAGGAAAAAAAACACATCTAAGAAAGATGATGAAAATCTATCCTAATCATTAAATATTCTTTGTCTACATCCCATTTAATAAATAGACAATATTTTAGTGAATGCGTGTGCCATACTTCTTCTGTATGTCCCACACTAGTGGACATTTAGAAGCCTTTCAGTGTTTGTCTGCCATAAATAATGCTGCAATACACATCTGTGTATACAATTTGCTCACAGTTATTTCCTTAAGACAAAGTTCTACATGTAAAATTGTTGGCTAATGATATAAACATTTCCAGGTCTTTGGTGTATTTGTCAAATTGCCTGTCATATCTGTTGGCACGCCTCGTAAGAGGAGGAAATTAGCATTCTTTACCTCTGTCCTCCCTCTGCAATCCATTTCCTGTTGTTTTTATCGTGAAATGTTTAGAACCAGTTTGTCATTAAATTTTTGGTGTTTTCACAATCTCATTTTTTGCAAATACTACCTTTATTTCTATGATCATCCAGTTTCATTGTTTATCCCAGTATTTTTATAATTTGATTTTAGAATTTTTTGCTTCTGTATGTTGACTCACCTTTTAGATGGCTGGAGAATGTCTTCGAATACAGTTTTCTCAAAATTTTGCAAGTAATACATTTTCTAATTGCTTGTACCTTTGAGAAAATTTTCTCTGATTCTATCTAAGCATTTAAGAAAGACATTGAATTTTAGGAGTTCTTTATATGTTCTGGATATAAGTTCTTTATCAAATATGTGATTTGCAAATATTTTCTCTCAGTCATTGATTTGCCTTTTCATTTTGTTAATGGAATCTGTAGAAGAGCAAATGTTTTAAATTTTGGTTAAATCGAATACATCATTATTTTATCTTTTGTGCTCTATTTATAACATTTTTGTCTACCTCAAGGTTTGATTAATTTTGTATTTATATTTATGATCCATTTTTGAGCTCATTTTGTACATGGCATTAAGTAAAAGCCAGGAATCTTCTTTTCTTTTCTATTTGGATATCTGTTTGTTCTTGGACAGTTGGTTGCAGAGACTATTCTTTTCTCCACTGAATTATCATTGCCCCTTTGTGGAAAATGGGACATAGTATGGGTCTGTTTCTATACTCTATATTTTGTTCCACTGTACATATGACTATCCTATCTTAGTACCCCAACAACTTCTTTACTGTAGCTTTATAGAAGTCTTGATATCAGATAGTATAAATCCTATTTTTTTCTTTTAAAAACTGATTTTGGACAGTCTATATCTTTTGCTTTTCAAATAAATTTTAGAATCAGCTTATCCATTTCTATAAAAAATAACCTGCTGAGATTTTAATTGATACTACATTGAATTTATAGATTAAGTTGCAGGAAATTGTCATTTTAACAATGAGTCTTCCAATCCCTGAACATGGTATATCTTTCCATTTATTTAGGTCTTCTTTAATTTATCTCACCAGGAATACAGAGTTTTCACTGAACATGTCTTACACATATTTGGTTAAATTTATTTCTAAGTATTTTGTGTCTTTCAATGCTATTATATTTTAAAATTTATATTTTACTTGTTCATTGAAACAAAGGATATGGAAATATATACAGACAATATATATAATATATAGTACAGTGATATATAGTATATATACTGTATATTTTTGACTAGATTATATTACATATTATATAAGATTTAAATATTATTAATTTTAATATAATCCAAACTTTTCTTTAACATTTATTGTTTTTGTATCTTTTTAAGAAATATTTTTCTATCATAAAATCATGAAGATATTCTTCTATTCTATGTCTAAGAAGCTTTATTGTTTTACATTTTGCATTTAGATCTATAAGCTATCTAGAAATATTTTTTTCTCTATTGTGTGAGGTATGAAATATGTCAGAATTTATTTTTTTCCATATAGATATACAAGTGACGTAGCATCATCTGTTGAATTGACCACCATTCTCTTGTCACCTTTGTGTTATCGTTGTCATAAAGCTAGTGACTACAAATACATGGGTCTATTTCTGCCCCCTCTATTCTGTTGATCAGTTTGCTCTCCATGTGCCGATACCACACTATATTAATTAAGGTAGCTTATGGAAAGTCTTGATGGGTGGTAGGATACAAATACCAGCTTTGTTTTTTTTCTACGGCACTGTCTTGGCTCTCCCTGCCTTTTGTCTTTCTGCATAAACATTAGAATCAGCTTATCAGTTTCACACAAGAGTTGAGAGTTAGGATTTTGATTGAGATTACATTGAATCTTTAGATTAATTTAGTAAAAATTGATAACTTTATAATACTGAATAGTCCAAACTAATAGGTCTTTCAAAATTTTTCTCAATTATGGTTTATAATTTTCAGTGCAGAAATCTTGTACATTTTGTTAGATTTATTTCTTAATATTTACTGATGCTACTGTAAGTAGTATCTTTTAAAAGTTTTGTTTTAAGATTGGCTTATAAGAATACTGAAATGCATTTGATTTTTGCTGGTTGAAGCATGTGAAATTGCCAATATTTAACTCCAAAATGGCAACTTTATATGACTCTATATTGGCCTGACTCAATCCACTATTAATACTTAATTTGTCTGTAGATTCCTTTGGATTATGTAAGTGCAAAACCATGTCATGTGAAAGGGTAACAGTTTTATGTTTTCCTTTTCAATTATTATGTTTAATTTTTCTTCATGGCTTATTGCTCTGACTAAGATTTCCAGTACGATGTTGAATACAGGTAGGGATAGTACCATCTTTGTTGATGATCACAATTGGAAAAAAATTTTTGACTCATGGATATTTATTTTATTTTGGGCATTATAGTCAAATACTATTTTTATTTATTTGTTGCTAAAGTTGCTCCAAGTTTGGCCATTGAGTGTTTTTCTTGTCTGACCTCTCTGTCCTTTCAATATGACCTATTCCCTTCCCCCTGCCTCCCCTTGAGTACTTCCTTGCTTTTTGGCAGCACAAAGTGCTTCAGGCTCATCTTGGACTTTCCCAACCCAAGCCCTGGAATCAACTACTTCTCCAAGGAGTCCTGGTTCCCTTTTTTGGGAAAATGATATTTAGAAACCAAGATTTGGTTGCTAGGTGTGCTCATTGCTTTTGGAGTCTCACTACTTGTAGCACATCTCAGTGATTAGAGCGGGGAAACATATGTTTGTATACTAAATCATGCATGTACATGGGTCTATTTAGTTTTACATTTATTTGTATATTTAAAAAAAACTCAAGTCCATATTGATACCTCTGAATTCAATCCAACACCACCTTGCTCATTCTCGTCTTCCTCCTCACCTTATTTGTAGCATCTTTCTCTGACAGTAAGAAACTTGGATCTCATTATCTACATTCCTTTTTTCTTCAACTCTGGTATATTCATAAATAGTTTCAAGACTTTTAACCATACCCCTGTGAGAACGTTATTCATCAGCTGGAGTGCAGGATTTGCATACAATTCTTTTTCATCTTTAGTTTTATAGTATTTCATCCGAACACCATTTTCCAAAGTTACCTGGGTCAGCACCTTTCTCCCCCAGCCCCTTGAATGTGGTGGTTTCATTCACCTGTAATACAGTTAGACTCATTTGCTATCTTTGTCTGCATTTCATGCTTTTAGGATCTTTTCCACATCCTAGTTGATTGAAAAAAAAATACTTCTAGTAAAATTTGCTTTTTGTAGCACAAAGGTCTTTGGGTTTTGACAAATGCGTAGAATTTTATGTCCACTACCATGGTTGTCTCACCTTGAACCTTCCCTGACTGCCCTTTTACAGATAACTTCTCCCCCAATCATACACTTGGCAACCACTAATCAGTTTCTCCCTTACAATTTTGCTTTTTCTAGATCATCAAATAGATGGAATCGTAAAATAGATAGCCTTTTGGGTCTGCTTCTTTACTTAGTTGAATGTATTTATGTTTCATCCACATTATTGTGGGAATCAATAGTTCGTGCATTTTATTGTGGAGCAGTATTCCATTACATGGATGTATTATAGTTTGTTTTAGCCATTCACTAGTTGAAGGATGAAACAGAGTTGTTGTCAACTTTTGGCTAATATATATAACACAGCTGTAAACATGTATAAGTTTTTGTGTGAACATAAACTTTGATTTCTCTTCAGTAGGTACCAAGGAGTGACATTGCTTGAGTTATATAGTAGGTATATCTTTTACCTTGTAAGAAACTGACAAACTGTTTTCCAAATGGGCTATACCACTTGGAATTCCCAAAAATGTAAGAGAATTACGGTTGCTTTGTATTCCCTACAACACTTGGCATTGTAAGTTTTTTAAAAATTTTAGATATTCTAATATGTGTGTAGTAATATTGTGATTTTAATCTCATTGATACTATGATTTTAATGTGCATTTCCTATTGATGAATGATGTTGAGCATCTTATCATATGCTTGTTTGCAAAATTGTATCTTCTTTGGTAAAATCCCAGCACTTTTAAGGCCAAGGGAGGTGGATTTCTTGAGCTCAGGAGTTCAAGACCAGTCTGGGCAACATGTTGAAACTCTATCTCTACAAAAATAAAAAAGATACATAAAATTAGCCAGATGTGGTGGCATGCACCTGTGGTCTCAGCTACTTGGGAGGCTGAGGTGGGAGTTTGGCTTGAGCCTAGGAGGTGGAGGGTGCAGTGAGCTGAGATCATGCCACTGCATTGCAGCCTGGGCAACAGAGCCAGACCCTGTCTCAAAAAAAAAAAAAAAAAAAGGGTTCAGAGCTTTGGCTTATTTTTTAAATCAGTTTGTTTCTTTACTTATTGTTGAATTTTGAGAGTCCTTTGTCAGATTTGTGATTAGCAAATAAGTCCTCTTTGTCCATGGCTTCTCCCTTCATTCTTTTAATAATGTCTCTCACAGCAAGATTTTTTGCTAAATAGATTTTGGCAGTTGAATTGTATTTTTAAATATGGAAAGGCAAAGCAACTCGAATGTTCAAAACAATTTTGATTGATTTCAAGGTTTGTTATAATCAAGACAGTATAGTATTGGCAAAAAGATTGATGTATAGAGCAACAAAACAGAATAGAGAGACCAGAAATAAGGCCTTACAAGTAGTCAACTGATTTTTGGCAGAGTTGCAAGGACAATTCAACAGAAAAAGAATAATCTTTTTAAAAAACAGCACTGAAAGAATATCTACAAATAATCCTGTTGGGAATTGGATTAACACTGCATTGAATCTACAGGTTAAGTGGGGGAGAACTGATATCTGAACAATATTGAGTTTGCCAATCCTTAAACATGGTATATCTTTCTGTTGATTTAGGTCTTTTTTGCATCTATTTATGTGCAATTTACCTATTGTCTATTCTATAATATACCCATCTAATCCTTGTCAAAGACTACACATTTACACCGTTACATCCCATTTCAATTCAACATCACAGAGTTCTTCGTTTTCTCCGTTTCCACATTTGCAACTCTCTTCTTCAGCCCTGGGAGAATCCTGGCTTTTGTTATCCATAACATGTTTCTTCATTTGCTCAAGCCCTATGACCCAGCGGGCCTCTCATCCCTGCCACTATGGCCTCCCCTGCACGGGTCCCCTCTTTAGCCTGCCTGCACTCCTCTAGTTTTCAGACATCCCTTTCCAGTCCTCTGCAGGACCCCGCTGTCCCCTGCTATAGGGGCCTTCCTTTCTGTACCTGTGAGTGCAGGAGTAAATTGTTCAGGGAGGTGGGGGGAGCAGAGGCTGAAGCACATGCTTTGATTTTTGAATATTAAAAACCCATGCATTCTTGTCATAAGCCCTGCTTGGGCTTCATGCCTTTTCCTTTTGACATTTTGCTGGATTATTTGTGCTGGGGTTTTGTTTGGTATTTTCATGTCTGTGCTCATAGGCTGGTAATTTTCCTCTGTTATAATTTATTTCCGTGTTAGATTTTGGCATCATGGTTAAAGTGGTCTCATAAGATGAGTGGTGAAGTATTTTATCTCTTTTAGCCTCTTGAAAAGTTTCTGTAAGATTGGTATCATTTTACCAAACAATATTTAAAATAATTCATTAATGAAACCATGTGGGCCTAGAGTTTTTTTGATGGGTGAGTTGTGGAGAATTTAAATTACAAATGAAATTCCTTTAATAAATACGGGATTGTTTACATTTTTATTTCTTCTTTGATCAGTTTTCTAAGTTGTGCTTTTGTAGGGGTTTTCCTATTTCGTAATTTCCAAGTTAATATGCATAAAATTATAATATCCTGTAGTTTTTTAGTATCTGTAGGTTTTGTGGTGATATTCCATTGTGAAGTCTCCATATTGAAAATCTCCTTTCCTCCTTTCTCTCTTTTCTGAAATATTCCTTTTAATGTGCTGTCAATTTATGTAATTTTAAAAAAAAGAACTACTTTTGGCTTTACATTTTTTTCTTTTGCTCATTTGTTTTACATTTTGAAAAGTTTTTCTTAATTTCTTTTCTTTTACTTGAGTTTAATTTACTTTTTTTTCTAACTTTGTAATTTGGATATTTCAATCATTTATTTTAAACCTCTTTATCTCCTAATGTAAGCATTTCAGGGTACTAATTTCCTTCTATACAATGCTTTAGTTGCATCCCATAAATTATGTTCTGTTGCGTTTTTGCTATCAGTCAGTATAAAATATTTTCTAATTTCCACTATAATTTGTTCTTTGCCCCATGACTTATTTAGAAGTGTATTGATGAAATTCCAAATGTTTTGAGGATTTTCTAGTTGGATTTCTTTGTTATTTATTTGTAGGTTGTTTCTTTCACAGTCAGAGAATATATGCTAATGAATTGAGTCCCTGTGATGTTGTGAACATTGTTGAGACTTCCTTTATGTTCCAGGATATGGCCAATCACTTACCCTCTTATATTTGTCTCCTCTCTTGGAACATTAGTTATTGAATATTAGATCTTTATTCTCTTTTGCTTGAACCTATAGTTTTCTCTCTAATTCTTTGGGCAATCTTCATCCTTTTCCTCTTTTTCTTGTATAGTTTCTCTAATTTATCCTCCATGATACTGATAGAATATTATGCATTTTTTACAGCTTTTAAAGTACATAGAAATTGGGCTACTGAATTATTAATTAATATTACTTTATTCTCCTATCTAGCTCCTTTTCCATTTCTCTATGCTCCTTTCATTCTTAGCTTGTTGGCTTATCTTATTTATATTTGCATATTAAAAACATGGATGGTTTTACCATACTCACTTTTCATATACAGTTTACCCATAAACAACATGGATTTGAACTGTGTGGGTCCTATTATATGTGGATTTTTTTCTATCTCTGCTGTCCCTGAGACACAAGACCTTCCCCTCCTCCTCATCTCCTTCCTCAGCCTATTCAGTGTGAAGACAATGATGATGAAGGCCTTTATTATAATAATCCACTGCCGCTTAAAGAATAGTAAATATATTTTCTCTTCCTTATGATTTTCTTATTAACATTTTCTTTTCTCTAGCTTACTTTATTGTAAGAATACAGTGTACAATACAGGATATAATCAACCGTTTATGTTATTGGCAGGGCTTCTGGTCAATAGTGGTTAGGTTTTTGGAAAGTCGAAAGCTACAGGGGATTTTGACTACGTGGGTGTTGGCTCCTCGAGCCTCCGCATCGTTCGAGTGTCAACTGTACTCTATCCTGCATTCAAAGAAACAGCAACCTCTTGGTCATTTAGAACTATCTGCAAATACAGAATATATATGAAAGTGCTACAGATAGGAGAGCACTATGTAATTTTCGGATACTATTATTAGTAATAATGGTGCTCTACCACAAATACTCTCTTGAAAACCTGCAGAATCATGGGAAACTAGCAAACACATGAAAGCTACAGTGATAGATTGCCCAAGATTTTCTCAGAGGCACAAGTGTGTCTTATAATAGTTCATATTTTTATACATATTTGGAATTTAAACAGAGAAACAGAGAGGACTTGGGAACTTCAGGCTTAAAAATATAGGTCCTGCTCGTTGGATCTTAGCAAGAAGTAGTGCTAGGTCACTCCTGGAGTGAAGCGTAGGTCTATGTTTCTTCTGAAGGAAGCCAGGCTTTTCCTCTTTGTTACTGTACTTTCGTGGAGAAATGACTGACAGTTACATAGCTAATTAATGGATGGCCAGTTATAGGCTGTAGCCAGTAAGATGGCATTGTTTCTGAACAGTAGATGCACACTCATGCTCCGAAAGTAGGATTCATATCAGTTAGGCATGCCTGACAGTGATTTCAGCAAGAAAGACGATCTCACAGTCAGGGAGTGCTGAAGGAGGGGGTTCCACATTTGCTGTGTTAGCCCAGTGATGCTTTCTTCTGCTCTCCAGTCTCAGCACATTGCCTTCTTGACATTACTTAATGATTTTGTGGTTATTGGGTGGCTGCACAGGGAGGGAGCCATCCCAGCAATGTACCTGGTGCTCTTATTGGAAAACAAAATCTTTCTCAGAGCCTCCTCCCCATCCCTGCAGGAAACTTCCTCCTACATCTCCCGGCCAGCTGGGCCACACAGACACACCTAGTTGCAACAACAGGTGTTGGCTTGATAGCTGTGTTCGTTAGGGCACTACACTAATGGCCGTAAGCTCCTGCTTTCTACGACTGGCTGGGACACTTCCTTGTCCAGGTAATCAGCAGGACATGGTCTACCTCATTGTGTCATCTAATGAAAAGTCGAAGCTCTCATCTTTAGCCAAAATCTACCTTCTTGAAAAGGCATGCATCAGGTACAGTGTGCTCCAGGTGATGGGGAGGGTTCTGCTTTGGGTGCCTGAGGTGTTCCCCTAGAGCTTGCCCTATACACCCTCTGTTATAGCTCCTGAGAGGCAGAGCCCAGTCAGCCTCAGGCTAGGGCACTGCAGAGTCTGTGCTCTCAACCATCACTCTACACTACCTGGAAGGTAAGAGTGGAGGTGGAGAAGGAAGGAATGCAGGCTGTGCTACCACCAGCCACCACCTTCCCCCAAGGGATGGTGACTGCAAGGACACTGAGCAGGAATCAGTGGGTTTTGGGGGCTCAACATTTGAACCCTGGTAGATATGTCAGAATACCCTTTTCCACTGAGAGCATTTCAAACATTGAATTGCCTTCCTCTTATTTCAGTATACTGTATTATAGAAAACTCTCCTTTCCGTTTTCCCCTCAAATTTTCTCATTTTTTTCTTTTAAAATATCATTTCAATTATTATGTTACAGACAAAATTGGGTTGCAAATGAGTAACTAAGGGCCCTAATCATACCCTGTGCAATTGTCTTTCTGCCTTTTTCCATATATTATCTAAAATTCTCTTTTTAAGTCTGTGTTTTATATTTTCTCAATTAGTTTTACTTCAGTGAAATTATGTCACTAAGATTACAAACAAAATTAGGTTGTAAACAAATGGACAAAGGTCCTTGTCATATCCTGTGCATGGCTGGTGGAGAAAGATGAAGATTTGCCATTTCTTTTTTCTTTTTTTTTTTTGAGACAGAGTCTCACTCTGTTGCCTAGGCTGGAGTGCAGTGGTACGATCTCAGCTCACTGCAACCTCCTTCTCCCAGGTTCAAGTGATTCTCCTGCCTCAGCCTCCCGAGTAGCTGGGATTATAGGTGCGCGCCACCACGCCCAGCTAATTTTTGCATTTTTGGTAGACAGAGTTTCACCATATTGGCCAGGCTGGTCTTGAACTCCTCACCTCAGGTGATCCACCCACCTCGGCCTCTGCTGGGATTACAGGCATGAGCCACAGCGCCCGGTCGAGCTCTACTATTTCTGACCTGTGTCTGTGTTCCCAGCATCAAATTCTAGCCTGCTCATGGTGGCTGCCCAGTAATATGTTCAGGTGCTCCTGTGGCTGGGCAGGTTGATAAAAATTGGCACCAGCACCGGCACTGCTATTGTCCCTGAATTCATTCTCTAGGCTTCCTAGAAGTAGGAGCTACTGAAAGGGACCACGTGCAGCATGGCAAGCTTGTGTTATTCGCTTAAACAAGAACTGCCATGGAGGCAACATTCTTTATTCTCAGAATACCTAGGTTTAGCTTGGTACTTCAGTGAATGTTTTAGCACAGGGTACTAACACATTTTTGAGTTCAGGAGTTGGTGAGAAGAGTTGGATAAGGAAGGACCTAAACTTTTTGCTTCCCAATATGTGCAATCAAATCAGCAGCCTCGGCACTGGACAAATTCCAGAGGAAGGGCTCCTCGTGAGGACTGAGGCTTCTGATGAGGGAGTGACATACTCGGATTCCCAGCCATCCATCTAAAGTCATGGCTGAGTGCTGAATGTGAAGCTTTATTGCTTGGCCAGTGACCAGTGATTGTTGCATATGCAGAGGGAAAGTTGAGATGTGATGATGTGACACCTCCCAGAATGAATGGACTGAGATGCCCTGAGGCTAACCCTGGTTAAGATGGGAGCCCTTGGGTTTCTCCAGCCCATTCCCTAGTTGCCTATTTTAACTCTTTCTCTCTGGTACCTTCCTCTCAATCAGTTGTTCAAATGAAGATTTTCTCAATTCATTGTCTTAAAATACTGAAATGCTTTAAAATATAACATCTTTCCAATGTGATTTATTGTAGTGGAAGATAGAGTAAAAGACTTCACATTTTTCAGGAGTCAAAGGAGTGACTATCTAATGGTGGAATCTCAGGTGGGTAAAGTAGAGATTTGGGGGTCATTACTCAATTTGAAACAGAAAGATGTTTAGTTCACCCAGAAACATCCCTTGAAAAAAAATAGCCTGAGCTAAGTACTTTCTTGCATGAAATATGGATATAGTTATCTTATCAGTGGTCCAGGTCTTTATTCCGGTGCCCAAGAGTCTGAGCCCCTGAGCTGCTGCAATGCTAGTCGCCCTGGGGACAGTAATTTCTGTAGGTTGTCTTAGCTTGCATGTGAGCTAAGCTTGGAATGAACTCTCTGTCAGAAAAAGACACTGGATTCCAATATGAATGTCATATTTCTGGTCCAACTAGATCCTGTGAGAAACTATACTTTTTCCCTCAGGTATTCCTCAGGAACAAGTGCAGTGCTCGGCACAGAGCAGATGCTAAAACCTCTGTATCCCACCCCTGGATATTATAATTAATGTTTATTCTGACAGTTCTCTTTTTCCCTTGTCTTGTATTAAAGGAACAACTCTGGTTGTATTGTCTTCATTTCCTTCCTTCCTTCCTTCCTTCCTTCCTTCCTTCCTTCCTTCCTTCCTTCCTTCCTTCCACTCACTCATTTGTTCAATTCATTAATATGCTTGTGACCTGATTGGTCCTGGGGCTAATTCTCAGGTTTGCTTTTTACTGATTGTTCATGCTTTGGCAATAACAGCTAATAAGAATCCTAGCTACCTTTAAAGCAATAATTATGTTCAAGGCAGTGAGTTAAGTACTAAGCTTGTTTTTTTATTTGTAAATGAAGACACCAATAACTACTTCACAGGATAAAATTAAATGATATATGTCAAGTGCTTGGCACAGAACTTGATACATGGAAAGCGTTTAACAAAAAGTAGTCAGTACCTTGACGAAGATCTAGTGTGCCCTTGGCCAGGTACTCTACTAGGAACCACTGCAGAACAGAACTGTCAGTAGTTGACCTGTATCAGGGGTTCTGAATTGGAAGAATCAAGTCCTCTATGTCCAGTACTACCTGAAATCTTGTTCAGAAACATGTTAAGAAGTTCTGACGCGCTAGGCTTTTCCTAAGCTGTTGTCAGGGAGTTACCCACACCCCACTTTGAGATGAGAAATATAATTGAACTTAGTATTTGGCTGTGGCCACTGTAGGGATTTCTAAGGTATTGAGAAGTTGGTCTATCTAGAACACTGATACTTTCTTTTTTCTTTCAGCTTCATTGAAGAATAATTGATAACAACAATTGTGTACATTTATGGTGTACAAGCAGATGTTTTGATATATTTAATATGTACACATTGTGAAATAATCACCACCATCAAGCTAATTAACATATCCATCACCTCACATAGTTACAATTTTTTTTCAATGATGAGAACATGTAAGATCTACCCTCTCAGCAAATGTCAAGTATATAACACAGTATTGCTGACTACAGTTCTCATGAGTCCTTTAAATCTCCATAACTTATTCGTCCTATAACGGAAAGTTTGTGCTCTTGACCAACATCTCTGCATTTCCCCCACCCCCTGACCTGTCTTGTAACCAACCACCCTTCTACTCTCTATTTCTATGAGTTTGGATTTTTAGGTTCCACAAATAGGTGAGATCATACGGCATTTGTCTTTCTGTGTCTGGTTTATTTCACTTAAACTAATGTCCTCCAGGCTCATCCGTGTTGTTGCAAAGGGCAGGATTTCCTACTTTTCAAGGCTTAGTAATATCCCATTGTGTGTATACACATCACATTTTCCTTAACTATTCATCTGTCAACTGACATTTAGGTTGTTTCTGTATCTTGGCTATTGTGAATGATGCTGCAATGAACATGGGAGTGTGGATATGTCAAGAGGGTGCTGATTTCACTTCCTTTGGGTATATGCCCAGAAGAGGGATTGCCGGGTCATATGGCTTTTTGAGGAACCTCTGCACTGTATTCTTTTATGGCTGTACTAGTCTACATTCCCACCAATGGTGTGCAAGGGCAGACTTCACTCTATATCCTTGCCAACCCTTGTTGTGTTTCAGCTCTTTGAGAATAGTCATTTTAACAGATGTGAGACAATATCTCTGATACTTTCTTCATTTGGTAGGAGATAAAGGAAACACTGAAACCCATGTGATGGGCGCCATTTTGGGACAGTAGAGGGCAAGTGCTCACCCGGCATTACTATGCTCAAGGCTCCTCTGCCTTCTGATCACGCCCTTGCTTCTCTCAGTGTTTATTACTAACGCTTTCTTGTTGAGTGGAATCTGAGATGGACCCCTCTATGATCCGTCTTCAAGCTCACACCAGATAGTGAGCATAATACCCAACAGACGGATTGCTTCAGCCCTTACCCCCCTTCCTTCCTTCCCTTTCTTGTATTTCCCAGTATCTACTGTTCCCGTGACAGATAAATTCATATTCTAAACTTCAGCATCATGCAATATACCTATGTAATGAACCTACACATGCACCCCTGATTCTTAAATAAAAGTTGAAAAGAAAAGAATAAAAAGCAAACCTAAATGTTTATCAACACCACGAATAAGTGGCTAAAGAAAATGTGTTATATCTGCACAATAGAATGCTATTCAGCCTTAAAAGAGAATGAAATCCTGTCATTTGGGACAACATGGATAAAACTGGAGGACATTATGTTAAGTGAAATAAGCCAGTCACAGAAGGACAAATACTGCATGATTTTACTTCTATGCGGAACATAAAAAAGTTGAACTCTTAGAAGCAGACAGTAGAATGGTGATTACCTGGGGGTGGGGGCTGGGGGTGTTGGGAAACTGTTGGTCGAAGACCACAAAATTTCAATCAGACAGGAGGAATAAGTTTGAGAGATCTATTGTACATCATTATGACTACATTTAATAATATATTGTTTATTTAAAAATTACTGAGTGGGTTTTATGTGTTCTAATCACAAAAATATAAGTATGTGAGATAATGCATATGTTAAATAGCTTGATTTAGCCATTTCACAATGTATGCATATATCAAAATACAAATACATTTTGTATACCATAAATATATACAATATTTACTTGTCACTTAAAATAAATTAATAAAAGATTAGGAAGAAAAAACACAAAAGCACACCAAATAATAAACAAAGGTGGGAAGAAAATTCTAAGATGTTTATGAAATAAAGGGTGACTAAATAAATGATGCTCAGAATTTTTTTGTCACTATCTTCCATTATCTTGTCATTATATTGTTTTGTCATTATCTTCCATTATCTTGCGTGATTGCTCTGGTCTTTAGATTCTGAATGGCCTGGCATGCTTCTGAATTATGTGGGAATACCATGATGCTTTTGTAGACTGATGTAGTCATATGTTTGGTTTCCACCAGTCCCCATCTGTGTTCTGACTTTCTGCAGCAACGTTTCTGCCAAATAGCAACATCATGATTAAGGATATGGCCTCCGGACCCATCTGGCTATGTGGCCTCCAGCTGCGTGACTTTAGGAAGGTTGTGTGGCTTCTATGTGCTCCATTTGTCTCATCTGTAAAATGGGGACAATAAGGGTCTCTGTCTCATAGGCTTTATGGAAATGAAATCATTAATATTTATAAGGAAGCTAAAGATAGTGTTCGAGAAATACAACGCGAGCCCAACTTTCACATGAACTCCCCCATGGGCAAACCCCCGCTTTCTTGAAAGAGGACATCTTTCAGGCCAGAAATTTCTCTTTGGTACTCAACAGAAGGGTCTTTCCTTTAGTTTCTCCCCATTAGCCCTGGCTCTATCCTAAGAGGCCACATATCAAATATAGTTGGTCTTCCCTATGCCAACCCTTCATTTGTATAAAGATGAAATGAATACGAAACTAGTTACTTCTCTTGGAACTGTCTGTGTCACCTTCTGAAATTCCTTCAGTTCTTGTCTGTCTCAAAGTGCAGTGCCTGGATGGCACCCTTGTTTATACAAGCAGAGCCAAGTGCAGTCTCCCACATCCCGCCCTTTGGAGTTCCTTAATGGATCCTTACAGGACTTTGCAGCAATATATAGTTTTTTTTTTGTTTTTGCACTTCAGTGGGATTTACATTTAATTTTATCATCTGTCTCATTGGGTGCTCTCTTTCTTTAGATTTAGAAGGCCTGTGAGCAATTGGGACGAGGCAAATATTTTACCATCAAATAATTCAAAGATTTTTTTTCTCACACTCAACACTTGTGAGATGGCTTATCACTTAAATCCTGAGAGTCATCATCAGATTTTCCCTTTTTCCTCTATTCCAATCTCAAATATTACATACTGATAAAAAAAATCCAAAGTATTATTAAAAATAGTTTAAGTTGCTTAAGTTTATCGTTCTTAACTTCTTTAATAGTTACACACTTATATATATTTATAATTATTTTATGTACATATGTATATATAATTATATCTCTTATTTATATAAGTATATAATTACCATGTATGTTCACATATAAAATAATTACATATTTATAACTGACTACTGAAATAAAGTGCAAATTACATTGTTTACGTTAAGGTATAGTTCAGCTTGTCTGTCATGAGCTTCTTGATGAAGAAGTAGATAGACACATCTCTCTCCGGTCCTGTCTTGCTAGTGTCATGGGTCCATTCCTCCTGTTCCATGTTACTGCTTCCATCCTCCTTAGGGTCCTCATTAATTCCTTCCTAATAGTCGTCAGCTCACATGCCCCCTCTTTCCTGGCTCTGTCCCCTGTGGTCCAGATGGAATTAATCTCTCTGGGCTTTGAATTTGATACTTTGTGTGCCTATTATATTAGGTTTCTTCTTCTGCCTTGTTATAGTTATTGCCATCTGTTCCCCCACGTTGGGTGGCAAGATTCTTGGAGGTGGGAACAATGTCTCCTTGTTCTGTCGGGTCCCCACTTTGTCGCCCCATTACCTGGCACCATGCCTGCTCAGTGAAGGAAAAGTTGAAGAGCCCAGCCCCTCCCTTCAGGTGTCAGTGGAGTTTCATCGATAGGCCACCTGAGCCACTCAGAAGTCAACTGACCTGCACCTTGCAGAGTTCACAAGTAGCAGGGAATTAAAGATTTATCGTTTACCTTCTATTTGTACATCTTAGGATAATTTTCCAATATCAAGTCTTTTTGACCTCCAGATGTCCTGGTTGCTGCCATACAGACCTACTGCTTGTGTACCTGGTAAAAGAGTGTGATGTGTCCTGGTGTTGAACTTCTCATCCACAATAATTCCCTAAGACACAATGACACAATCACTCATGGACCCAATGCAAATGACACCTCCTCAGGAACAGACTCAGCAGTTGTAGCTGAAGGTACCTGCGGCCTTCGTGATTATTAACTGATGTTTGACACACTTGAAAAATAAGAAGCTCCCAATTTGTACTCCCTTCAACCACTGAGGCTGGGATTTCATCATTTCAGGCTGCTTCTCTGAAAGGCGATTTTTGGACTGTCACTCTAGTCACATGGATTTTCTCATTAGTAAATGATTGCCATCAGCCCTTCTCAGAGAACCCATTTCCATGTCTGCTCTGCTCTTTTCTTTCTCCTGGTGTCTATGATCATGGCACGTGCCATCTGTCCTGGGAGGTACAGACATTCTGATAGTTCAGACCACAGCGTGTGTGGCTGGGCGAGGGCCATGTAGACCCCAAGGGCCCAGCTGCGTGTGCAGCTATCTTCTCCATGATGAGCTTTCACAGATGAGTGGTGGATCTGGAAATTGCAGTAATGACTCATCTTGGTTAAGTCCGTTTTGGCTCCAGTCGTGTTTGCTTTGGTCCATGTTATCTGTAGCTTTAGAACTCCCACTAAAAGAGCAGAATTATCTAAATTTCCATTTGACATTTCCCTTTACAATTGTTTTGACATCTCCATTTAGAAATTTCTTTTCTTGTTAAAGCTAGATTGGAAAAGTGAATTTCTAGACAAGTCTTGCCTGTCTCAAAGCCTGAGGGTTGGTGCTCAAGTTGTTTAATTGGAGAGCTTCTAATCCAGTTACTGTCCATCAGGAAGGGCAACCCAATGCTTTCTGAGTCCCACAGACCTCTTTCCCAGGCAGACTCTGGCTTCTGTCTTCTTTCTGCTGACTTTTGGGGAAGACCAGACAAGGCCAGCATGCCTGAGTTGCACTTGATTCTAAACTCACGCTTCCCTGCAAGGGTCTGGGAAAGCTTCTGTTTTGTGGTGAGCACTGGTGGGCAGGCAGCTAGGAAACATCCTGGTGTCTACACACCATGAAGAAAACGAATCAACATGCTTCTGTTCTGGTTATAGACACTTTGATTCCAGTTACTAAATAGTCAACAGTATTGCCAGTTTTAATTTTCTTCCGGTGAATCCTAAGACTTGCCGATATCACCCAGGCAACTGGTTTACTCTCTCTATTGCATAGTTTGTAGTCTGTTTTGCTTGATTTTAATCCTCTGCTAAGATATAATTTCATTCTCCTAAAAAGCTAGATTTTTGTAAATATACACATTACCATAATAAATATTTAAGGAAAGGAAGTTGTGGGCTAGATTTGGGCTCACAGTAACAACATTATATTTTTCCTAAAAATATGCAACAATAAAATGAATGTTTATTACTGTAAGTATATTGAGACAAAGCAAAGGTAAACACTTCCTTATTTCTCTTTACTCTTAACATGCTGAAGCTTCCGCATTTCCACTATAAGCCAGCTTTGCCCCCAGCAAGCACAACCTGCAGCTTTAACAATTGAAGAATCCTTAACATTCTTCAAGGGACCAAGCCTTCCAAAAGAAACGTCTGTGTGTTCTTGCGCCTCCAAAAGGTTTTTGTTGCTTGCCTGCTGATCTTTGTTTTTCATCTAAGCTCTATAATAAATTGCACTCCTTAATTAATAACATTGAGAGTTCATGTAATACATGCAATTGCTTTATGTGCTTAACTTTCACAGGAATTGTGTGTGGTAGGCACTCTGATATTTTTCTCATTCTATAGATGAGGGAAGTTGGCATAACTGACTTGCTCAACACCAAGCAGCAGAGGCAAGGCCTTTCCCCACCTTCCCCACATTAGACATGACGCTCAGACTTGTGCAGTAGGCTCGACTCCACTTATGTATCAGGATGCTGTATACCGTGAAGCGCACGCAGTATCGATGCATGGCCACGGATGCTGTGATGATGAGGTCTGAGAAACGTTTTGCTGAATTATAAACTGGCTTTAAAAGTTTTAAATACTTTTGCCATTTGTATCACTTATCACCGGAATGTATAAGCCAATTCAAATTGTTTTGATTCTTTTTTTTACTTTTCTTTTTCCTTTGTTTTAATTAAAAATGTTCTCATTCTCATTGTGTGTAATCAAATCATTTACAAATATTTTACTATGGAAAATTTCAAACACATACAAAGCAAGCAGAATGGTGACATGGACATTGACACACCATCTCCCAGCTTCAGCAATGACAAGCCTTCTGCCGTTCTTGTCCCCCTCATACCTCTGGTTACTGCCTGCCTCACTCCACTGTTATCATTATTTACAGCTCTTTTTAAAGTGACACTTACACACATTGAAATGCACACATTTTAACTGTACAGTTTTGACAGATTTATCCATCTGTGTCATCACCTGACACAGTATTGAATATTTCAGTCTCTTCCCTCCCAGTGAATTCCTGCACAGTCACCACCCCCATCCCTGCCCGTCACCACCCTTTTGGCTTCCATCTTGGATTCGTTTTGCCTGTTCTAGAACTTGCCGTAAATGGTATCACATAGTGTGTGTGTTTTCGTGTCTGGCTTTACTCCCTCAGTAGTGTATCTGTGAGATTTATCCACATCGCAGGGATCAGTAGCTGATTTTTGTCTACTGTTTCTCAGTATTCTATAGCACAGATTGTCAATTCTCTCAGTGATAGACAATGGGTATTTCCAGCTTTCATTCATTGTGAATAAAGTTGCCGTGAATACTCAAGCACCTTTCCATAAATTCCTTTCCCCAACAAAATATTTATTTGGGTAATGTGGATATTTGTAACATTTATTTAAATAAATTTCTCATGGATAAACACTTAGAATATGTAAATGGTGAACTTTATCGGAAACTGCCACTTTTTCCAAAGTGGTTGTACCATTTTATATTTTTGTGCAGACAGACAAGAGTTCACGTTGCTCCCTTTCCTTGCCAACGTTTGGTTTTATCAGTCTTATCCATTTTCACCATTCTAGCAGCCTGCCATGATATCACACTGTGGTCATTGATTTGTACCTCCCTGGCAACTGATGATAAACACACTAGTTTGTGTCGTTATTGATCATTCATATCACTTCTTTTGTGAAATGTCTGTTCCATCATTCTGCATACATTTGCATTTTGTTGGGTTGTTTGTCTTTCTATTATTGAGTTGCATGAGTTGTTATGCATTTTGGATTTGAGTCTGATATACGTTTTGCCAAATACTTGGGTTTTGCCTAATTATTATAATGATGTCCTTTGATGAGCATCAGTTTTTAATTTAGATAAGTCTAATTTATCATTTTTAAATTTATGGCTATTGCCTTTTCTGTCTAATAAATTTTTGCCTGCTTCTAAGTTTCAACAATATTCTTTTATAGTCCCTTCTAAAAGCTTTATAGATTTGGCTTCCACAAATAGGCCTATGATTCATCTTGAAATGATGTTTTTGGTATAGTTTTTAGTAGGGAATAAAGATAATTTTGTTCCCTTTCAGTATCAGTATTATTGTTGAATTTAATGTTCCTTTTGGTGCCTATGTTAAAAATTACTTGATCATAGAAACTGTTGGTCTATTTCTATTTTCTAGTCCCTTGATCTGCTCGTCTGCCCTGTAACAATTCTGCACTGTCTCAGTTACTATGGTTTACAGTCTTAAACTGAGTCTTAAACTCAGGTAGTGAAGTCCTCAGCTTATTTTTGCTTTTTCACCATCATTGTTTTGGCTTTTTTAGGCCCTTTGCGCTTTCATATAAATTTTAGAATCAGCTTGTCAATTTCTACAAGAAAGAATATGAGGCACATGAATAGGATTGCATTGAATCTATAAATGAATTTGCAGAGAATACATGTCTTAACAATATAAAGCCTTCTAATCCAGGAGTCTGCAAACTCCTAGGCCACAGACCAATACTAGTCCATGACCTGTTAGGAACCAGCCATACAGCAGGAGGTAAGCCGGGGGTGAGTGAGCAAAGCTTCATCTGTATATACAAGCACTCCCCTTTGCTTGTATTATCGCCTGAGCTCTGCCTCCTGTCAGATCAGTGGCAGCATTAGATTCTCATAGAAGTGAACCCTCTTATGAACTGAACATGCGAGGGATCTAGGTTGTGTTCTCCTTATGAGAATCTAATGCCTGATGATCTTATATTGTCTCCCATCACCCCCAGGTGGGACTGTCTAGTTGCAGGAAAACAAGTTCAGGGCTCCCACTGATTCTACATTATGACGAGTTGCATAATTATTTCATTGTATATCACAATATAATAATAATAGAAATAAAGTGCACGATAAACATAATGCACTTGAATCATCCCCAAACCATACCCCTGACCCCAGTGGGTGGAAAAACTGTCTTCCACGAAACCAGTCTCAGGTGCCAAAAAGTTGGGGATCACTGTTGGAATCCATAAACATGATATATCCTTCTAATTATTGGAGTCTTTATAAAATTTCTCACAGCAAAATTTTGTATTTTAACTATAGAGGTTCTTCATGCCTTTTGTTAAGTGGACTCCTAAATATGATATGTTTTTGAAGTTACTGTAAGTGGAGTTGTATTTTAAAATTTCAGTGTCTCATTGTTACTGCTAAAATACAGAGATAGTAATTGCTTAAAAGAAAATCTTATGGAGGTATAACTGATATACAGCAAACTGCATATATTGGAATTAGATTTTTGACACATGTATATGTGTGTCATACCTGTGAAACTGCCATCACATCATGACAATGAATGCACCCACCACTGGCAAATGTTCCATTGTGCCCCTTGGTGATCCTATCTTCCACCCCTTACCCCCTCCAGCAACCAATGATCTGCTTTCTGTCACTACATATTAGTTTACGTTTCCTAAAATTTCACATACATGGAATCATGTATGTGCATATATATTTTTTATTTTTATTTTTGGTCTGGCCTCTCTCAAATAGCATAACTATTTTGAAATGTATCCAAATTATTATGTGTAGAATAGTTTATTCCTTTAAGTGGCTGAATAATACCACAGTATGTATACACCACAGTTTATCCATTCACCTGTTGCTAGACATTTGGACATTTGGATGTTTCCAGTGTTTGGTGATCACAAATAAAGCTGATATAAACATTTGTTCGAAAATCTCGTGTGGGCATACATTTTCATTCCTTTTGGGTAAACTTCTAAGAATGTCATGACTGGGTCATAGGATGTGTTTGCTTATCTTTTTAAGAACTTGACAAACTTTTCTAGTGGTTGCACCATTGTACATTTCCACCAGAGGCATAGGAGAAACCAGTTGTTCTACAACTTGGCCAACATTGGATATGCACAGTCTTTTAGCCACTGTTAACAGGTGTGTAACAGCAAGTCGTTGCTACATTTACCTAATGCCAAGTGATAATAAGCATCTTTTAATGTGTTTAACTGCCACCCATCTATCTTCTTTGGTGAAGTGTCTGTTAAAATCTTTTGCCCAATTTATAATCGTCTGTCATTAGTATATAGAATAAATCTGATTTTCTTTTATTGATTTTTGTATATTGAAATTTTGCTAAACAGAATTATTCATTCTAGTATCCTTATTTAATTGGTATATTTTATGGGACTTCTTACATAATAGATTGTCATCTCTTAGTAAACACAGTTTTATTTCTTCCTTTCCAATCTGTATGCCTTAATTTCTTTTTTTTTTCTTGATGTCAGTGGTTAGAAAATCCTATACAGCACCAAATAGAATTGACAAGAGTGAATATTCTTGTCATTCTTGATCTTAGCAGGAAAATATTTAGTCTTTCAGCAGTAAGTACAATTATATTTAGGTATAATATAGATGTCCATCCTCAGATGAAGGAAGTTCCCTTTAACTCTTTGTCTGCTAAGAGTTTTTAATCAACAATATAGGTTGGATTTCGTTCCACATCCTTCATGTAATCATAATTTTTATTTGTTAGTCTGTTAGTATGATAAATTACATTTGATTGCTTTCTAAATTTAACCCAACCTTCCCTTTTTTTTTTTTGGATAAGCCCCATTAGGCTGTACTGTATTACTCATTTATGTAATATTATATTCAAATTGCTAAAATTTTATTAAATTTTTTTACATCTTTATGAATAAGGGATATAGGTCCATAATTTACTCTGATTGTGATGCCTTTGTCTCATTTTCTTTTCAGGGAATTTTACTAGCATACGTTCCATTTCTTTGATTGGACTAGGCGCTTCAGGATTTATCTTCCATCTAATGTGAGTTTTGGCATAGGCAAAAAATTGTTTATGTCATTTCCTTATTATTCCTTTAATGTCTTAGGATTTTTTCATGTTGCTATTATATTTTTAGTATGAGTAAGTTGTTTTCTTTCCTTTTTTCCCATGATAATCTTATGAAGGTTTTATCAATTTTATTAATGTCTTCAAAGAACCAGTTTTTGAATTCTATTGTTTTTTGTTTCCCATGTTATTGATTTTTACTCTCACCTTTAGAATTTTCTTCTTTCAACTTGCTTTAATATTATGTTACTTGTCTTTGTTTTATCTTTTTCACATGGAAACATAGATTTCTGATCTTAGATTCCTCTTCTCCCTGTTTCTGGCATCAGTATTCAAAGCTATACACTCTCTTCTTATGACTGCTTTGGCTATGAGCCACAAACTTATATATTATATTTTTGTTATCATTTAATTTGAAATGTTTTCCAATTTCCCCTTTGATATCTTTCTCAAATTTTCATGTATTTGGTGTGTTTAAAATATATCTTCTTGTTCTATATTTCAAATGTATTGTGGTTAAAAAATACTATGTAGGATTTTAATCTCTTCATATTTATTGAGACTTGTTAGTACTCCAGTATGTGGTATATTTTGAACATTCTCTATATGGTTGAAAAGAGTATGTGGCTATTGAATATACTGTTCTATAAATGTCAATCTACAATTTATGAGACCTACTTACTTACTAGTGTTCTGTGTGATTGTCCTATAGATCTCTGAAAGGAGACTGCTGATTTACCTATTTTTCCCTTTTTTGTCATTTTTTTTGTTTAATGTATTTTTTAGTGCTGTCTTTGGAAGTGTACACATTTATAATTGCATTATCTTCATAATACAGTGACCTTTTATCATTATGAAATGTTCTTTTATGTCTCTTGGTGATACTACTTTCCTTAAAGTCTATTTTGCCTTTTAAACGTAACATACAGTAAAAGATACTTTACCTGACCTGGTTAGTTCATCCTTTTAATGTTTACTGTTTGAAGATGTAAATATGGAATGTTTTTACATTTTTATTTTCAGCACTTTTGTCCAGAATTATATTTTAATTTTACGTTTTTGGAATGTGTTTTTACATTTTTATTTTCAACTATTTGCACCTTTCTAATGCATCTATTTTAGACATAATATATTTGAGTGCTTCTTCCCGCCCCACTCTACCCCCCAGTCTTACAGTATCTACTTTTCAGTTGGGTTTTTAGGCCATTTACATTTAATGTAACTGTTGTATGGCTGGATTTAGGTCTGTCATTTTGCCATATTTTCTGTTTTCAGGAAAAGGTAAGAGTAAATGTATTTTTGTTTACAGGTTTGGTGGTGGGAACATGACAGAGTATGGGTTTGGCTTCTGTATTCTCCATGAAGCATGTGGTAAGGTCATCATAGGAGGGAGAGGGTAGAGGGAACAAATGTAAGGAGATTGAGGAGAAAAAGAACGTATGAAATTTATTGGGATAAGTGAGAAAATGAGCCTTCTAGAAGACAAAGTAGGTTTGTCTCATTGGTATATTGGTTGTCCACTTCACTCATTTCTTTATCATGTATTAATTAAAAAAATATAAGTGTCTCCTTTGTGGACAAAAACAGGCACAGCTCCTTATTCCAGGAAGCCACAAGACTGTTGTTGTTCATAGACATTGGTCAAATAATCACAGTAACATATGCATGATTATAAGCTAAAAAAAAGAAAGTTCTGGGAGACCATGGAAATAAGTAATTCTACAAGAATGTATAACTGATGAACTTGACCTTGAGCAAGTGAAGGAATAGTTTGTCAGAGCCAGAAGCCCTTGAGTTCAGATCTAAAGTCATTGTAGGTTACAGTAGGTAATGTTTGGTGGAGGGGAGTGTTTAGAAAGAGAAGGGAGTGTGAGATGTTCTGTGGTGTGAGAGACCATGGCAGGCTGAAGTTGCTGACTGCGTACTGTTGCAGCTGAAGTACAGAGAGCAAGGTGGGGATGGGAAAGGGTGAAAGATGGGTGGTGATTCAGGGACCAGATGATGCTGGCCCCTACCATCTGTGATGAAGATTCTACCTAACAGCAATGAACTTGAAATGAAGCCAGTTTGATGTGTGATGGATTTCTCTTTAACTCTTCAAAACTTTCTTTGATATAAGTTCAATAGGACTGATGAAATTGGGCTACAATAAATTATCAGAGCAGTCTACAAAATGAATCATTGCCAAATTTTCTTACGTCAATTTTATTTCTATTTGAGGGGAAAATAGGTAATTAGAGAACCTCAGGCATTGCTTCCAGGTTTCAAAGTGGCTTCTATCCAGCCACAGGGAGGCTCGCAGCAGAAAACCAGATGTTCAAATAAAGACCTAAGTGGACAAATACGAACAATGTATATTACACAAACACGTTATGGAAATCTTTCATGGTGTTTAGAAAAAACATCAATGACTTGGAAGTATTTGTATAAATGCCTCTGTCCTTCCAGAAGCCCCGAAGGGAGGAGTTTAAATGCATTTGTTGGGCATATTTGTGAGTTTCTACCTACAGTGTTAGCTAGTACATGCGGGAAATTAGAATAATGAGATTAGTTTCTTGGCAGACATCTGCTGAGTGCCTTCCAGGTGTAGCCATTGTACTGGGTACCTTGTACTTGGCAGTGGAGATGAATCCGACAAAAGGTGTCCCCTCTGTGTGGGAAGATCAGACTTCATAAGAGGAAATAGTGATGCTGCTTAGAAAATGAGAGGTAGAAAGGAGGTTTAGGTAAACCACGGAGAATGGAAGAAAAGTGCCTCTTAGGGGCCACAGGGATACTCCAGAGTCCTATTTCCTGTTTTTATTTTTATTTTTTCCTTTTCACATTTAAACATTCTTTTTACAAAATGTATGTATTTATTTCAGCAAACAGGAAAAATGGACTAGTTACAAATGGCAAGCACGATTTGTTATCTCTGGCTTTTACATATTTTTTAATTTAACAAATATTCATCAAGCATGTATTATGGGTCACAGTGTGTTGTGTATTCCAGTTAACAGGAAGAAGCAGGTCATGGGGATTTTCGGAAAAGATAAGAGGGTGCCCATGGTACTTGTTTTTGTGATTTTGATTCTCTTCAGAGAATAACTGAATGTACTTGGATGCATGATCCACGTATTTAGTCAAAGAGGCTCCCATGGAAACACTGATACTTCCTAGAGCCCATCCTGTTTGGCTTTCTCTGTTAAGAGTTAAAAAGTTGGAGAAGCAATACATGCCTGGGAAACTCTGCAGACAAATTCTTGGAGTTGGAAATACACATTACTAAATTCTTTAATACAAAAAATAATGCTTCAAATTGTACTTTGGACACGATGTCCACTTTTTTGGCTCAACAAACAAACCCAAAATTGTTTTTTAGCTTTCTGCTCTGGCATTCACAAAGTTTTGCCTAAAACCCTTGAGGATTTGCTGGAAAAGATTTATTTATGTGCATTCTGAAGAGCATGCCAAAATCCTGCTGCTTCATGTTTTTCAAGACTCTTCTAAATTAAAAAGCGAATGCGCGCGGGAGGGTAAAATGTTGGTTTAGTTATAGCGCACAGTAAATGTGTTTATTTCCAAGAAGAGGTGAGTAAGGGTGATGTGACAAGGGGTGTGCTCAATCAAATGAACTCTGCCTGGATAGAGCTGAGGTTTATTTTGCTCTTTACAAAGTCACTCTCTCTATTTAATGGAAAGTCATATGCACATAAAAGTCTATCAATTTGGGGACTGCATTGTATTGATATTACACTAAGCTCTATTAGTTAACTAAAAACAGCCCAAACCACCCAACTCATCCACGGAAAAGAAAAAAAAATAGTTGCAATAACAACAAAACAAAATGACGTATTAGTTAAAGAGGATTCAAATATTTTGTAGCTCGACTGATAGGATCAAAAGAATAAATGTTTTTGCAGAAACGTTTAAAAACATGTGAGAAGAGGGGCACAGTGGATCACAGCTGTAATCCCAGCACTTTGGGAGGCCGAGGCAGGTGGATCACCTGAGGTCAGGAGTTCGAGACCAGCCTGGCCAACAGGGTGAAACCTCGTCTCTACTAAAAATACAAAAATTAGCCGGGTGTGGTGGTGGGCACCTGTAATCCCAGCTACTTGGGAGGCTGAGGCAGGAGAATCACTCGAACCAGGGAGGTGGAGGTTGCAGTGAGCCAAGATCGTGCCATTGTACTCCAGCCTGGGTGACAATATGAGACTCTGTCTCCAAAAAATAAAAATAAAAATAAATAAAAACATTTGAGAACCCTATGTGCTGTTTTCTTTAAAACAGCCTTGTTCATTTCAACAAAATGTTTTACACGGATAATATATACATCTTGACACATTACATTCACTGACTGAAATGCAACTTATGCTGTGATGCAGATGAGCAGTAAATATCTAAACTGCATTTGGATCGAGAGAAAACATTTTGTATAAATAGTTTTCTAAGGAACAAACAGAAAGAAAGAAAATAATAACTTTTGTTTAGTATCACTGCAATGCCAGTGACAGATCCTTGGAAGCAAAGAACTGTTTTGTATCCACATATGCTTGCAGCAAAGTTAGAATCCCTCTTGCCCTCCCCAGAGCCTTGATCTGATGGCCCAACTGCTGTGACTGATAGTCCCTTTGGTAACATAATTTCCCCTGTGTTTATCTGATATAACTGCTCTCCTAATCATGGCACTTTATTTATTTATTTACATGTGGTTATGAATATATATCACATTGGGATGAAATGGGTGGAGGAAAAGTAAGTTTTCAAGTGAGAAGCCAACGACAGCTTATTTGTAGTCAGTCTTGATCCTGCTCTAGTGGCAAGCAAATTTGAGCCCATGGGCTTTGGTGGGCTTCAGCTGGGGGGGCCAGGGCCAGAGGCAGTGACAGGCCTAGGATGGTTTTTTTTTTTTTTTTTGAGTTATTGTACCGAATGCCATAATTTGTTTAAAAGTTTTTACACAGTGCAATGCAGATAACCATGTAGTAACCAGAACAGCAGACTTGGTTGGTGGTAAAATTACTCTAAATATGTATAAAGTAGCCCAAACTTTGAGAGCAAGTGAAAAATACTGTCTAAAAGACCTTCTCCATCTCTATTACACCTCGCCTCTCCAAGGATAAAGACATCAGTACTTTTTTTTTTCAGTAGATAACGATGAAGTACACAGAGGGTTAGAGTCAGTAGACTATTGAAACGAACAGCACTTTGTATCCTACTATCCGTAGTTAGCCCTCCCATTCCCTGCCTTAGTCAGAGGAGATTCAGATGACGTGGAAGATGGCAGGTTGTAAAAGAAAGAATATTCCCTCGCCCTAACTACAGGTTCCGGCCATTAGAGCCCGGCGCCGAAATGAGCTGCGCAGCCGCTGACACAACCACCACTGACCATGCGCAGTGTCTGACTGAGTGCGTCGGCATCACTGCACCGGGCTCCTCCCCACCACCTGCTGGGCAGAAAGTCCCGGGGCAGGATTCTGACCGTGCATGCATGGTGGGAGCACCTCTTCCTGCAGGGCTCCGGAGCCCATCTTCCCCAGTTCCTCAGTAAGAGCGCAGCATTCCTTCCTCAGTTCTATTTTATGACTCTCTCCCGTCTCCTGGATGATTTCTGTCAGTCCTGAGACATATTCTGTTTCCTACCATTTAAAAGACCCATCTCCCCAAACACACACATCTACCCATTAAAACAAAACAACACAACCCTCCCTGGACCCCACAGCCTCTTCTGTCCTTTCTAATCTGTGCACCTCTAGCACCCTGTGCACCTCTAGCAGCCTGTGCACCTCTAGCAGCCTGTGCGCCTCTAGCACCCAGACGTCCCTGGGAAGAGGCTCTCACTCCCTCTTGCTGACTGCGGGGACGCCCAGTGCTCATCCTTCCCCGCTCACGCTTCCTTGGGACTTCTCTCTCCGGTTTCTTTCCTACTTCTCTCCGTCGTTTACGGGATCTCTCTTCTCTCCCTGCCGTTAGACCTTGGAAGTGCTCGGCCTGTTTCCTGTCTTCTCTCTAAGGTCCCCCAGTGACCCCATCCAAGCCCAGGGTTTCAGTAGAGTACAAGCCACTGACCCCATTCACGCCTATGTGCACGGTCCAGACTCACACGTAGGCAGCTCAGCTCATCCGCAGTGGCCTGGACGCCTCCCAGGCACTTCCAGCTGAAGGAGTCACCACCGAGCACACCCCCTTCACTGCGGACTCATTCTCTCCTGCATCCTCTTCTCAGCACTGGGTTACCTTGGGCCACCCACCGAGCCCACCCAGGATCAAACTCGCACTTCTAGCCGGCAGCACGGCTGCGTGAAGATTCAGCGCTGCCTCCCCCTGCCCCACAGCACGTTTTCATTTGCTTGTGTTTTCCATTCTCTCCGCCTCCATGCCAGCAAAGACACCAGCACATCTTGCCTGGCGCCTCCCAGAGCCTCATACATGGTGACTGTCCACGTGAGCTCTCCTCAACTGGTCCGTCTCTCCAGCAGGCAGAGAGACCTTTTAGACCTGCGAATCCAATGATCACTCCTCCACTTAAAACCCTTCTACACTTAGGATGAAACTTAAACTCCTTGGCAAAGGCTGCGCCATCACCTGGGTCACTTCCCCTCTTTGTACAATTTCTCTAGAGTCCCAACATGGTTCCCATCTCACAGTTTCTGTATTGGCTGCTCCTTTTGTCTTTTGTGACATCCTCAGCCTCCTCTTATTCCTGGTTAACTTCTATCCACTATTTAAACCTCAGGCCCTTGGGAGTCTTTTTCTAACCTCTTCTCCAACCAACACTGAGGTCAGACTTCTGGTTACAGGGCTTTCTGTGTTTTTCCCATAGTGCTCATCACATTTAGAGTTTAATGATTATTTATTTAAACTAAATTTCTCTTCTAGACTTGCCTTATATAAAAAGGGACCCTGTTTGTCCCTTTATTCATTATTCATTATTATTGTATTGCCAATATTTACAAAGAGTTCAGTTTCAGTACAGTTAATATTTGTTAAATGACTGAATAAACCCGTTTGTTAAACAAATTATGTTTTTATTGAAGGTAAAGCATGCAAAATGTATAGGAAGCAATGTGAAATGCAGAATCAGTACAGTTAAGTTAATACAAAATTCAAGTGCTGTGTATAAGCCGAACAGAAGTCATGCTACAAAACTGCCCGTCTGAGTAAGTGCAAAATGTGGGGGAGAACAAGAGCTGACTGGTCACGAGGATTAGGATTCTCTCTTATTGGTGAGTTGACTTGGCCTAGCTTCATTAAAAAGAGCATTTCTAGGCTTGAGTGTGTGGGCTTAGCCCTGCTTACTGAGCGCCGTGTGGGTGGATGGGATCCCCACTGGAGCCGCCTGGCTTCCTGTGAGAAGTGGGGCTGGGAAGGTTGCTGATTCAGCAGAAGAAAAATTATCTGCATGCGCTTCTTGATTCACTAGTCCAATATGCACTCATGTAACTCTTGGTTACATGAGCTTTAAACCGTGACGCTACGAGTTATTACCCAAACTAGGCCTTTTTGAGAGTGAAAGAAGGCTCTGTTCATAATTATGCTGGAATAACAGGTAAAAACCAAGACTGCACTGGGAAAGTCAGGATGCGGGGTTGCTCCAGTTGGAAGGAAGACAAGTGGAGGGAGGTTCCTGTTTGAGAGAAAGCAACAAGGCACAAGTGAAACCAGAAGGCAGAGTGGCGCATGACGATGAGAACAGGGAAGAAGTCCATGGAAAAGGATACAGGGTCCTTTTCCCAAGCCAACAATTGCAGACGACCCCAATATTAATGTAAAGGGTCAGTGCAAGGAAATGGAAGATCATTCCCTATGGACCCAGTTATATCTTCAGAGATTATTCTTGTCCAAAAATAATGAATTCCCTCACTGTGAATTACACACCACCAAGAGGTTCTGGCTTCTTGACTTCTTCGTAAAAATTTCAGAATTGCCTTACAACAATTTTCAAATAACACACCCTGGCCACTCCACACAAGAGATAGGACATGCAAAGGACAGAGCCCTGACCTAGCGGCTGACATCCTTGTTGCTGATTGCTAACCATGTATCTCAGCTGCATCTCTGCCACAGGATCCTTCTCTATACAGTGATCAAGTGTGCTGTGTATGGACAATTCACAAAGAAATGCCTCAGGGGGGTACGGTGGGCTGGCCCCTGGTGAGGGCTTTGAGTACTACATGCTGATGGTTTTCTGAGTTGAGGCTGCAGGTAAGGGATGGAGGGGGAGGGGCGGGGTGGGGAATCATTTGGTCTTTAGAGAGACTGCAGGCAGTGATGACAGAGAGTGGAGCTTTGAAGGGAGTGTAGGGATAAATAAGAAATAATCTGGACCGGATTCTGATGACATCAGAGGTGGGTGGGCGCTGGTGGGACTGTGGGCAGCATCCCTGAGCAGGGAGGAATCCTATCTGTGGGGACATGCTGTGCTCAGGGCTGCAGGAAGATGTCTGAGAGAGGACAGGAGAGTGATCAGGAAACAGAGGCCCAGACGGTATCAGCAAGCCCAGGATGCAGACCCCAGGCAGGGCCTGGACCACTTTTCACAGAAGGCTCCATTCAAAACGGGTGATTTTTCTCTTTAAATTGAAAGAATCTGTTGCATATTAAAAAGATGTCCTAGGGTAGAGCTCGTTTGGCCAAATTTATTTCACGGGAGGTCAAAGGAAAGACACGAAATGCCTTGCACATCCTATTAGATAAAAAGCCACATGGTAATGAGCGAGGAAATGACAGCAGAATATCTTAATCTGGCAGATTTTATTCCACACATTATCTCACATTTGATTTAAAGAGTCAAAAGGTTGAGGGCTGAAAATCAAAATCAACATCTGCGCCTCAAATAGGATAAATGGGGTAAGTGCAACACTGGAGAGGTGATTTTTCTTTTTCTTTTTTTGTTTTGAGACAGAGTCTCCCTCTGTCGCCCAGACTGGAGCTCATGGCAATTCTCCTGCCTCAGTCTGTTGAGTAGCTGGGATTACAGGCATGTACCACCACATCGGGCTAATTTTTGTGTTTTTAGTAGAGATGGGGTATCACCAAATTGTTGGCCAGGCTGGTCTCGAACTCCTGACCTCAGGTGATCTGCCTGTCTCTGCCTCCCAAAGTGCTTGGATTACAGGCGTGAGCCACCACACCTGGCTGGAGAGGTGATTTTTCTACATCACTGACTTCCAGAAACCCTTTTCCCTGCAGCTCCAGCAGCTCCGGGCCTGTGTGGCTGACTCTCCTCCCACCTCTCTGGCCCCCTCACTACATCTCTCAGGGCCTCTCGCTGAAGCTCACCCTGAACTCGGGTCCCTGGCGTGCTGCCCTATCTCGGCACCCGCCCTGCTGGAGTTCTCATCTGCCCCTGTGGTTTCAGTTGTCACATCTGTGCAGATAATACCACCGGCCCCAACTTCTCTGGCACTCTGGCCTGCCGGCACAGAGCAGCAGCCCACTCTATCTGGGGGTCAGAGTGTCACTTCCAAAGTCCTGTCTCCTTCCAGCCCAGCCAGCCTGGCAGCCCCCAGACTGGGATCTTCAGAGTCAACATTGCTCCTCCGTATCCTCGCCTCCGACGCGGCACAATCCGTGGTCCTGTATTGCCTCTCTTGTAGAGTGTGCACGGTTGTCTCTGCCCTTCCCTTCCCTCCCCACTAAGCTGCCAGCCTCATTTTGGGCTCAATCACCTGCCCTCGACATGATTAGAAGGGAGTCCTTGTTGATCTCCCTCACTCAAAGTTCTTTTTCATTCAGCTCATGTCGCACAACGTTGTCAGAGGATTAGTGCTGAAATACTGCGTAAAAAGGTTACATTTCCTTTTTGGGGGACACTTGACCAGCTACAAGATTACAAACTGGCCTGATGTACACTGCACCTTTATCCTTTACTGCTCCTTTTGCTCAAGATACATGGCCACATGGATGAGACCTGCAGTGCCCCCAGACACCTGGCACTTCTCGCCCTGACAATTTCCTCCTGAGCCTCCTTGTTGCCTGAATGGGGGCAAAGTCCCTCTCTACTTTCTCTGAGCAGCGAAATCCTAAGCAAGATTCGACATCTCAGGCAGTCGGCAAGAGCTTCTCCGCCTCACCCAGGCCATGGCGATTTCAGAGGAATGCTTCCAGAGCTTTCTCTGACTTTCACGTAGTCATTCCTGCTCGTTCCGTGTTTTGTTGGTTTTCATTTCATGAACATTTTGTAAATAGTGTAATATGGTAAATATTGTGAACATAGACATTATGTCTTAACTCCTTAACCACACGCCTATTATAATACTAAAGAAAGCATTTCTCTGGCTTATTCAAGGCCAGCAGTTATGCTTGGCATAACATACAAAATATCTCATTGTTGTTTCCATGAAAATGGAGATTTATTAGATAGAGGAATGTGTAAAAAGTCATGGATTATCAGCACTTAAATGCATGGACAGTGTGGTGCCATTGAAGCAAATGTGAAACATCTGCATGGAAATTTTTGGAAAACAGATTTGGCTTATAAAATTCTTGAATTCAATGTACAAATTCATTTTTCTCTAGACATATCTAGATTCCCCCAGTATTCCAGAAAGAGCCCATCTCTTGAATGGGATAACATGTGCAAGTGTTTTGTAAACTTAAAGCACTGTAAATAGATAAGAAATCATTGTTATTAGTAATAAAATTCCCTAATATCATGCAATAATCTAAGTGAGAAGAATAGGGTGAATAATTCTATCATGTCATTCAAATAGCAAGAACTCATCTTTGCTGGCGAGTGGACAATACTATGTTCTCTTTCTCTTTTTTTCCCTCCCAATTCTCCCCTCTAGGAAAGATAAATCTTGCCAAAAACGGTGATTTGTGTGAGAGCAGTGTATCTGTTATCACGGTCCCATGCGTATCGATGGGAGGCTGACATGCATTTCCACGGCTTATTGGCAATATTCCCTTTAGTGCTGTGTTTTGGAAAGTTAGCTGAGTATTGCTTTAAATTGATGAAATAAGTTGTTGGAGACCACTCCATTTTTTTATTCACTGTTGAAAAGTTGAAGTTAGTTGTTTGCTTAATACTCCAAGCTGATGAGGCATTTCATTATCTTACCACTAATACACTCTAGAAATGGAATCATTAGAGAACAGAAGTCATTGAAATGTAAACATGTGAATAATTTACACTTTCAACTGGTGTTAAATAAAAGGTTTTAATCTAGACAGAGATCTGACAATAAATATTCATTTCTAATTTCCAATGAGTAAACTTTATCTCTTTCTAAAAGCCTTCTCATTTGATTTTTTTCCTGGAAGATAATGGCAAATTTGACACAGGCACATTTGGGAATAAAATTTCCCTCTGGTCAACACAACCATGAAGAGTTATTATGAAAATCAAAATTTGAAATAATTGCAAACATTGTAATTAGTAGCCATTTCAGGATTCTTATGTACTGTTACCCACATGGCCTACCTTCCTGGTACGGTTTTCCTAGGGGATGTGGAGGAGAAGAGGAGGAAAGGAATTGCCTCTCGACTTGGACACTTTGTTGGATGCTTGCCAGGCCGGATAGGGGCCCACCCCAGAGACAGAAGTTGGCTTGTATTTTACTAGCGAGTGTCCGTGTGGGCCTTGACATGGAGGAAGAGAGTGTGACTTAAGAAAAAGAAATATTTGAGAGATAGCAATTCACTGCGAGCCAGGGGCACTGCTTATACTTCCAAGGCTGTGGGGGGCTGCAGCCATCCCCAGTGGGAGGCCCTTAGCCACCACAGGTGACACCGTGTGCTGTTCCATCTTGTTTATCCTCCTGCAGGCATTGTAGAACAAGGCCTGCTGTTCTGTTTCTCTTTTTGAAAAGGGCTTTCTCGAGGTGTTACTTACATACCATAAAATTGACCCTTTCCAAGTGTACAGCTCAATTATTTATGAGCATGTTTATGGAGTTGTGCAGCTATCGCCACAATCTAATTTTAAAGTGTTTCCATCACCTCCAAAAGAAACCTGGGACCATCTGCAGACAGCCCCACCTCTCCCCCATTTCTGTTTACTTTTATATCCACCAGTGGGCATAATGCCTGGGTAGTTGTTTGCACTCAATGTATAATTGTGGGATGAATGCATTTGAATATGTGACATTCCATTATGGCTTTCAGAGGCTTCTGGAATGCCAGGTCTGCATTGAACCATGTGAGCTCATCTCAGCTAAACGTTTCATTTTATATGCACCAAGTGGTTCATGAGGGTTAAAGGGTCTGGGATTTAAGGTTAGGTAATCATGGTTTCTCAACCCGAGAGGAGGTACAGGTTGCAACAGAGATATTCTGAGTTGATCGTAGATTCAAGATGAACCCTGAAAGCCAAACCCTGAAAGTGATTTATTGACCACTGTTAGGTGTTGTCCATATGGTTCAACGACTACGTGGGTTCCTTCCCACGGAGACAGAGCTGTGCCTTGAATAATCTGGGGTATTCCTGGCTGATGTTGTACTCACCGCTGACTTTATACACAAAGTTGGGATCCATTCTTGCCGTTTCACGACCTCTCCTGTTCTCTGCTCTTTATTCTTGATAGCACTTTAATGTTGTTTCTTTCTTCCATTCCAAAATCAGGTTCCTCTCCACCTGGGGACAGCTAATCCTCAGGCCACGTGCACATCCAAGATGACAAGCCTCCGGGGGCATTCCCAGGATAGGCTGATGCTTACACCAGTTAGGGGGCAGCCACATGTAGCTTCTTTGGATCTTTTCTGTTTAAGCAGATGGTGGTTGCTCACATGGTCCAAAGAGCATTTTCATTATTTGATTCACATAATTTTTATAATCAAAACTATGCAGACTGAGTTTTCCAAAGAAATCTTTTTCTGACATGCAAACTTTTATTCATATTTCAATGCTAGATTATAAATAGATACAATTTCTCAGAACATCTCCAAAGGGCCATTTACAACATCTCACTCAAAGAGCAATGTATTATTACAAAGAATTATGCCATTTTCAAAGATATTTCAGACCAGTGGGTTAAATCCTCACATAATTCTCTTGATTAAATTCTGCTGATTAAATCAGTTGTGATTTACCTGAAGGTTATGCACATAAACCATAAAAAGAGAATTTTGATTTAAAAATTGATTATAAAATCATATTCTCTAAATTCCCCATTGATATTTCATTTCAACAAATAGATATATTTGATCTTCATCTTTGTGCTAAAAATCTTTTTTATCTTTTATCGAGTCAAGGAAATATATAATAAAAGTGTGTTGGTCTTAAATACATATATAAATATCAGTGATAATCTTACATATTAGCCATAATCGGCACAATTAGAAGAAAAGAAATTCCCATTTACGAAAACAATATAGGATATAAAGTACCTCGGAAAAATTTTAGGAAGAGTAATATAGAACCAACTGAAGAGAGCTACAGAATTTTGCCAAGAAAAATGAAAGTAAGATTTAAATAAATAGACATACTATGTTCTGGATGGATAGACTTAATATGGTGATTGCTATACATAAGTTTTCTGTATTTGCTTAGGTAAGTTATGGAATATTCAAAAATTTTTGGAGCACAGTCTATTTCACCAACATTTAAAAATCTATCAGACTATGGCATTGGAGTCATGTCCTCAGGGTGGCGTTTGAATGTCTTCAAGATGCTTGCTGAAAAACCCAAATAAACAAAATAAGGTAGTACACGGTTAGAAAATTACAGACAACAAAAACTAGATGCAGGGAAACCACACTGAACCCCCAAATATGGGTGGGTGTGGCCAAAACACCCTCAGTGAAGTCAGAGATCAACAGCATGGCTGGGGGATGCTGAGAGTGCAGGGGCTGTTGTTACCCTGTGCTATGGATGCTGAAATATCCCAAAAGGCAGGCACCTCATGCCTCATATGTGGGTCTAGCTGCAGCTGGCCAGGCTAAGAGACGTCCTCTGAGACTCAGAGTTGCTGAGAGTACAGAGATGGTTGCATTCATGGGCACTGGGGCACCAGGGTGCTGTGACGGCCCGGCTTCAGCCCTCGGCAATCTCAGGGCCACCAGCAGACATTCAGAACACCAACAGTAGTGTCTAATAATTAGGTGGTGGGGAAGGAAAGAGACACAGTTATTATTAATAGTTAATGCCTGTTTTCATAACGAAGAGCCATTCTCTACCAGGATCCTGGAAGAAATTGAGCCACATAGAAAATGATTTGATTTTCTTCCTTCTTCCCAGGATGGTACTATGTACCATTTTAGATTCTTAACAGAGATCATTTTGTTATCTAATTGATGCCTTAGGGGCTAATTCTCTTGCAAAATCTGGGTTGAGATTGCTAGTTAATATAATAAAAGAGGAGACTAAGGCTATCATATGAAGATATTAGTAACAAGAGAAACACTAGAAGAAAAATGTAAGCCTTCCTAAACACCAAAATAAATAACAGAATTGTGAAAAAAAGACTCCATAGTGAAAGGCTTTATGTATGCATGTGTCATCATAACATACACATATACCCACCTGCATACTTATAACTATCTATAATATTATGTCAAACAGTTGAAGGAACTGACCTGAAACATATCATCCTATCAGTAATTATAGAAGGGTTTAACGCACTGATTTAAAGAAAAGCTGTCTGACTGGCTAATAAAGGAAGCATGGCTGAAAGCTGTATCCAAGAGACAGGCCTAATGCAAAGAAACTGAAAAAGATAAATATTATAAAAGGCTTGGTAAATATATAAATACTAATAGAAAGAAAGCAGATGTTGCAATTCATATAATAGACTAGGTAGGACTCAGACCAATACGCATTAAATTAGAGAAAAATGATATAACGCTAAAGGCCGCAATTCACAATGAAAATTTAAAAATTATTAGTATCAATGCATTAGATTACATAGAAGCAACTCTAATATAACAGAAACCACAGAGAGGAAAGAAGAAATAAACCAAGACACGCCAGCACAGGAGAAATCGGCACATACAGAAGGCCAATTTCCCCTCTCAGTCCTAGGCAGATTGAGACAGCAAACAATTAGTATGGATAGTACTAGCCTACCATATTCATTATTCAGAAGATCTAAACAATGTGGTGAATAAGGAAGGTTTTACAGATATATTTCAAATTCTGTACTCCTACAACAGACTCCATACCTTCTTTTCAAGTATATAGTCACAAAAAAAAGACCATATATTAGCATGTAAAGAAAGCCTCGATAAATTCCAAAAAGTATAAGTAATACAAGCCACCCTCACTAAGTGCAATAAAATGAGAAATTAATAAGAAAATGAAAAACAACTAAGCACTTCCACCTGGAAAAATAAAACCATGTGTTAAACAACTTGGGTCAAGGAAGAAATAAACAAAATTGCAGAATTTCAAAAATTATAAGGAAAACTCAATATATCAGAATCGATGACATACAGCTAAACTAAAACTCAGAGGAAAAAAATTATACTGTTATGAACATATATCGCCAGAAAAGAAAATAACTGAAATATATGTAGAACTCAAAGCTAGAAAACAACACATGGAATCAAAAGGAATGAATAGCAATGTATGCTGTTCTGTAGATGTGGTGAGAAGACATACCTCTCTCCACAGGCCTGGGTGCAACTGAAAGAGTGCAAGCCATATCTGTGCATTGAGGGTGTGTGTGGAATTCATGGGAGGTGGGGTATGTATGTTTGGTGACGTCTGCCATTTCTTTTGTAGATACTGGCATATTCTGGTTTTCTACATTTTCTCTAGTCCACTGTGGAACATTCAGACTTTTGTTTAAAAAGAAGTGTTCATTTAATCAAAAGCTTAAAATTTCAAATTTATCGGTCCAAAGTTATACACCATATTATCTTAAGAATTGGCACCGTGAAGGCAGTTGTGTGGTTTCGTGATTTCTAAGGTTCTTTGTCTTCTTTGTTTTCACTTGGGCGGACTTTAACAATTCTTGGCTACTTTACTGGGCTTTTCTAAGAACACTTTTGTCTTTGTTGTTTGAATCTACTTTTACTGTTGACGTGTTTTATACTTTCTTAATTACTTCTTCACTTTCCCCTTCTTTTTGTATTGTGAAAATCACATGCAGAAAGTGAAAAAAGCCCATATAAACGTACCTACACTGTCACAAGCTACTAGCCAGAATCTTACCAGCACCTAGAGTTTCCAAAAAAAGACAAACAACAAAACCCCCCAGAATTTCCTATCCATTCCTTCAAAACTCAGCCCCCTCTTCCCTCTGGGGGTAACCACTTTTCCGACTTTCATGATAATTTCCTTGCCTATGTCCGTGTCCCTGGACAGGATAGTTGGGTTTTTCCTTATGTTGATACTCTGAACTTTTGGGTAGCTGTCGCTGTTCATTTCTGTTACTGTGTAGTCCTGTACTGTGAAAATTGCAAGTTATTTGGCTGTCCTGTTGATGACATTTGGCCTTTGAAAAATAGTGCAATTTTTGGCTGTCAAAAATAGTACAACTGTGTACATTCTTGCCCATTATCCTGGTGTTCAGGTGCACAGGTTTCTCCAGGGTGTATACCTCAGAGCAGGATTGCTGGATCATGGGGCATGGTTTATATTTAAATTAACTAAATGATGCCACCTTGGTTTCCAATTATATCCCCGACATCAGTGAGTCCTGGATCCTGATTTCCATCCCTCTTGCTTTGTAGGGTCACCCAAACTGTCAAACCTCTTAGGATAAAAGTAATTTTGCTGTTCTGGGGGCTCAGCTTACCTCCCTGAGTTCTCTGTTTCATTAGATTTTGCACTGATATTTCCTTACAGTATTGATAACTTTTTATGCATTTAAGGAGTATTAAAGTTAGCCGTTGTCTTTAGTGGAAGTGTTGGTCCAAATAATCTGGTATGTAATATGAGAAATGTGAGCCTCTGTTTTTGTCCTTATTAATTACTTCTTTATATTTACTTGAGATTTTTTTTTTTAAAAAACTTATTTAATTATTGCTTTTTTAAGGAATGTTTTTCATTTAGACATTTTAGTATTGCTTATCTTATTACAATGAACGTACATTTCATTGTAATAGAAAAAAGATGATAAATCACATTTTTAAATTTTAAAATATAGAAAGATATGAAGACAATTTACACATACACAAATACATATAACTAATAAATTATCAAAATATTTTACACATAGTCAACGATATAAAATTATCACATTGATAAGTAAAGCCATTTTACTGATAAAAATGATAAAAATTAGAGCACACAGAATGCTGTGTTGGCTAGGGCATAGTGAAACAGCAGTTCTATGCATACTTGACGGTTATGCCATCAGCTATTTCAAGAAAACTGATAAGAAGTATATAAAGACTTAAAAAGTTTTTTATACTTTGATACAATCATTTCATTTCCAAGACTTTTCATAGCCCACCTGGATCTCAGATGAAGAAAACAATCCGAGATTTTTGAGTAATTTTTCTAACTTATGGAATTGAATGCTTAGTTAATTTGCTTTTTGTCTTTCTTATTTCTGAAAATACATTCAAAGCTCTCAATGTGCGCCTGAGAACGGCTTTGCTTGTGACCATGGGTTTTAGTATGGAGTACTCTCATTATTTGAGATTTTTCATTTTGGTTTTTATTTTTTCTTGCATTAGTTAGTTATTTGGAGGTTTTGTCCCGTGCTTTTGAGTATGGTGACATTTTGGGGCCATCGTTTGATTATTCATTTCTAGTTTTGTTGCCTTAGGTTCAGAAAATGTGGTCTCTGTGATTTCTACTTTTGTCGAATCTATTGAGTTTTCTTTATTCACTAAAGCACGGGCATATTTTTAAATAAATATTCCACAAGAGCTTGAAAAACACATAGATTTTCCATTTGTTGTGGAAGAAGCTCTCTTTATATCTGTCCAATCAAGCTTTTAGATTGATATTCTAATCTTCTCTTTATTAATTTTTCACTTTATAATTTTTTGCGGCATCTTAAATTCTCACCCTATGGCTGTGAACATGTATGTTTTTTCTGCTTTCCTGTTTTTGTTTTATATTATTCAGTTTTACATATTATAGAGATATTTTATTTAGTATACAATATTAGATATATATTCTGTTTTATATACTTTGTTTTATATATTTTGCTGTTATGTTGCTTAATGTGTGAGAGATATTTAACCAAGAAGGATTATACTTTTATATAAAATATAATTCCTTGTCTTAAATTTCCTTTGTGTCTTGATTTTTGGTCTGATGTTAAGTTTCAGCTTCCCTGAATAGACAACGCACACTTTAATGATTTCCATTTCTCCATCTTCTATAGGTTGTTAATCTAATGTACAGTTTTAGTTCCATATTATTATCTGCATTACCCTCTCACCTTTTAAAAATACCTACCATACCTATATTATAAATATAATTCTAATTGTAAAAAATAGTATTTTTAAAATTATTTCTTACATTCGCCATCTTTTTAAAAATTAGATTCATTTTTCAAAATTTGCCAGTATAAACCTTCAAGTTACTCCTCCTCCTCCTCTTCTATTCTTCTCCTCCTCCTCCTTCTATTTCTTCTTCTTCTTCCTCTTCCTCTTGTTCTTTTTGAGACAAGGTCTTACTCTGGAGTGCAGCCTGGAGTGCAGTGCCACCAGCACAGCTCACTGCAGCCGTGACATCCTGGGCTCAAGCGATTCCTCTTTCCTCAGCCTCCCTGGAGTAGCTAGGACTACAGGCATGCACCACCACGCCCAGCTAATTAAAAAAAAATGTTTTTTGTAGAGATAGGTTTTGCTATGTTGCCTAGGCTGGTCTCCTGGGCTTCAGCAATCCTCTTGCCATGGCCTCCCAAAGTGCTGGGATTCACAGGTGTGAGCCACCCTGCCCAGCCTACTCCTCTAAAATGGTTGATAAATTTTCTGAGTCCCTGAATGTCTGTAAATATTCTTATTTTGACAACTGATATTTAGGCTAGGTATGAAATTCTAGGTACAATTTTTTTGTACTGATCCTTGACACATTGTTTGACTATCTTCTAGGGCCTATTTTTGTAGATAAGACAGCAGGTCCAATCTGATTTTGTTGGCTGTAGGTAGCTGTCTACCTAAACGTAGGCTCTCTGGATACTTTGAGGATGAATGGAGGAATGGGCTCATTTTTATTTTTATTTTTTGTAGAGTCTTGATCTCTTGATTAACCCTTTCAATAAGATAAGACAAAATGAAACAAAACTCATGACATTTTTCAGCACAGGGAGAATTACCCCATTAATTCTTTATTTTCTGCCTCCATCATCCTGTTTTCACCTGACAAGTCTATTCGATAGGTGTCAGAGCTTCTGAATCAGTTCTTGTTATCTTGCAAATTTTCTCACTTTTCACCTTTGTGCTTTTGGACTGAGTTTTGAGAGACTTTTTCAATTCCCCGTCTTTCTATTTTGATATTTGGCTTTGTCTTTTAATTCTTACTGAATTTTTCTATCTAGAAATCATATTTTTTAATCTTTATAAATTTTATTAGATGAATTAATGGGTATCCTAGCATATTTCTCTAAGCTTGTTAATTTTACTTAAAATTTTCTTGTTTCCATCATTTATCTTCCTTTACCCCTCTAAAATTGGTACTGCTATTTCATGCCATTTTTCTCCAATATTTGAAAATTCTTAATTCTTCATTTCATAGAAGAGATTATAAGCCAAATAGTATTGATGACTGCAGCGTGTTACCTAGGCAGCGATTGCAAATTCTGATTCTAGGAGCACTGGTGGAGTCCGCTGTTATGTGGAGGACTCAGCCAGGTGAACTTCTTTTTAGGGAACATTAGCAGCTTGTGAGTCCTCAGGATTCTCATTCTCAGGGGAGTGGCCAGGGCAGTGGTCAGTTATTGGTGGCAACTCCCAGTTTCTCTGGCCTTAGACCCGCTTTGAGGACATCTTTCTCAGAAATCCCACTTAAGAGAGCCATATTACTTACTCTTGTGATTCTGAGGGTTATGAGGCTCAGCTGGGCCATTCTTCTACTCCCTGTGCTATTGGCTGCATCTGCAGCTGCCTGGTATTTCAGCTGAGCTGGAAGGCCCGGTGGGGATGCGTTCAGGATGAGTGGGACCCTCTTTCCCTGTGGACTCTCCACACGTGGTCCCTCTAGGTGATCTCCTCAGCAGGGTAGCTGGATTTTTTTCCTGTATTCCATCATGTAATGGAGTCACAGGCCACCCTGGTTGGATGAGGGAGGTGTCTGACAAGGAAGTGAACACAGCAAGCTGTGGCTCCTTGAGGACCAGCCTTTAGCTTACTGGAATTTGCCATCAATCAATTCTTATGTGTTCTGCACTTTTCAGAATTTCCTTCCTGTTTCGATCTATTGACAGTACCCCTCTGGTCTTCCAATATGGTAGTGAGTTTAAAATATATCTATTTCTTCAGTTATTTCAACAGGATTTAGAGAGAGACAAGAGAATAATAGGTCTTCAGTCAGCCATAGAAATTAGAATCCTGTTTTCTAATTTTTAAATAAAAGAACATCGATTCCATTAGTAAGTCAGAAATACAAAACAAAATTTTCAGACATGGCTGTCCTTATACCTTGCGTTGTTTCATCATTATCTCTTTTTAAAGGAAAGCAATTGAATGTTTGCACTATTATCTATTTCTTTCTATATTTTTATTCTTTCGTAAATTTTACCTATAAATTAGAGAATTTAATTTGTTTCTTGACTTTTCTCATCATCACTTTTCCACTAACGACTGTGGCTTCATCCTTTTTTTTTCTTTTTTTTTTTTTTTTTTGAGACAGGTTCTTGCTCTGCTGCCCAGGCTAGAGTGCAGTGACACAATTATTGCTCACTGCAGCCTTGACCTCTTGGGCTCAAGGGATCCTCCCCACCTCAGCCTCCGAAGTAGTGGGGGCTACAGGTGTGTGCCATCATACCTGGCTAATTTTTAAATTTTTATTTTTTGTAGAGATGGGGTCTCACTATGTTGCCCAGGGAAGCCTTGAACTCCTGGCCTTAAGTGATTCTCCCACGTTGGCCTTCCAAAGTGCCGCAGGCATGAGCCACTACACCTGGCCTCATCCTCCTATTTTATGCATGATGACAAAGGTAAGGAACACCATGAATTGAGTATCAAGGTTTTGAAAAGATAGCCTCTTTCAGTGCGTGTGTTTAGCCTTTTTCAGTGTGTGTGTGTATGTGTAGTGCGTGTGTGTGTGGGTGTGTGTAGTGCATGTGTGTGTGTGTGTTTGGGGGCTTTTGAGATAGAGCAGTTTCTCGTATAGACTAAATCACAAAACTAACAATGTGATAGATTTTTATTATTTCTGCAAAGTAATTCTTCATTTATATGTAAGGTAAATGGATTAATTCTCACAGAAAAGCAAAACAATTTTGTTTTATTTCTGTGAACCAAGTTAGCATGAAATTCTAGCTCTTTTTGTAAAGATGGTTTTACCAAACCTCAGCTTAGCAAAAAGTGAATGGAAGTATATCTTTATCAGGGAATCTTGGGAGGACACAGTCATCTCTTAGATAATGATGTCAAAGTATTGAAAGTGTGTTTAGATCGATGCTTCTGTGTCTGGGCAGCTGGAGAAGATCCGAGAACCCAGTGGATGAGGGCTAGTATAAATTTATGTCACCTGCCACAGCGGGCCCTCAGAACCACGTGGCAGGCATAGTGTGTGTCTCTCTTACCAGCTAGCTTCCTGACTCTCCCAAACCATAATTTGAAATGTTCTCCACTTGTCTCAAATTGTCTTTTTCTTATTGATGAGTAAAATCCCCATATATTAAGAATATTAACCTTTGATCATATTATTTGCAATCTTTCCCAGATTTATTTGTCCCTTAATTCTAAAAAACACTGAAAACCATCACATCAATCCATATTTTCATTGTGAATTTTCTATTATTTAACCATTTTTACATTCATTCATTGTACAAATTCTCTGGGGTAAAAAAGACTATTATTCTCCTCTCGTGGAATTTATAGCCCAAAGATGTAAAAAAAAAGTCTTATTTTTAAAAATTGGCTTGTTTATTTCTTATTTACTCACTGGATTATTTTTATCCATCTGGAATTTATTTTGTTCCATCATGTGCCAATAACCTATGTCAGGTTTTTTAAACACTATTTTCCGAACATGTTTTGCTAAATATGGCTATTTGCATCCACATTTCTTTCTCACAATTTGTAACTCTCCCTTTTAGGTGAAAAAACCATTAGATAAATTAAAGGTTTTGACAGGGAGAGTTTCCTTTTATTGTTCTCCCCTGCCCCCTACAATTTCTTAGCTCTTTGTTGTTATTTATTTTTATTATAAATTTTAGAATGATTCTGTCACGTGCCGTAACAATCTCCATTGGGATTGTGACTGCATTAGCATTGGTCTTTTAAATTAACTGGGAAAATATTCATCTTTACTGTATTCAGCCTTCCCATCAATGATCATGACATATTTCTGTAAAATTCTTAATATCACCCAGGAAATATTTGTGGTTTCCCATTGAAAATTCTGTACAGTTCTTGCTAGGATTCATCCTTGCATTTTATGTCCTTGTTTGATCTTATGAAAGTCATTTTCTCCCATTACATCTTCTAATAAGTTAGGAATTAATTTTTCTATATTCAACTTGTGTTGGCCACTTAACCTGCATATTAATTCTAAGAGATTTTATGTGCATGCTCATGTTATTTGCAGTGAATGATTTTGTCATTTATAATTGTTTATTGTGAAGTGTTTCACCTATTACTTCATTGGATAAATCAGAACAATATTAAACAATCATAATAATAACAGACTTAGGCCTGATTTTAACAGGAATAATGTTGATATTTTTGCATAGCTTCCATGTTATCATCTCAAACGATAACGTCTACCTCATTCACATAGTAAAGAAGTAGAAATAATGCAATTATTGTGAAACATGATATAAATATAAGGTGGTGATGTTATTTATTATTAAGATATTAAAAATGTGAGGATCAGAAGGCATTCATTACCCTAAGAACCACCCATTTCTCATTTTCATGGATAAACTCAAGATTAATGCTGACTCTTGAGATGGAGCTTGGTCCCTCCCTGTTAATTATCAGTAAGGGGAGTCATTTCTAGGTAGGCATGGAAAAACCGATGCGAGAACCATGCACACTTATTAAAATATTCTCTGGTTTTATTGTCCAAATTCAAATTCACCTAAGATTCTAAGTCTAATCATCTCCAGAGATAACAACAGAAGGAGTTATTAGAATCTTATCCGGAATTCAGTTTCTGCAGAGCAGTTCCTATGTTTGGCCTAGCTCTGGGAAATTGTAGTGGAGTGGGGCTGATTCCAGCCTAGTCTCCCTACTTAATGCTGCGGGATCCTGGAAGGAGATCCTGTGGGAATGCAGCTGACCTTCCCGCTTAATTTCATTAACGGAGGCTGGGTGAGCAGGGTGGAAGAACCCCCCGCCCTGCTGGGGCCACCTCGCTGGAGGTAGGGGGAGGTGGCGCTGCCTCCGGGCATATCCATCCACAGGTCACTGAACAGAGAACGGCCTGCACCTTCCCCTCTGATGAGGCTTCTCAGGCACTTGTTAGATTGCTTTGCTCTTCTTAATGCAATTTTTCAGCAACTCAACATATTTGTTCTTGAGCAATTTAGACACCAGTTCATGTTTGTAAAGAAAATATTCTCAGGAAAAGTCTCTGGAGAAGTATCTAGTGTGTGACCGTTTCATGATAAAATGGAGCACGTGGTCATCAAGGCTTCATGCATTACTTCCCTGCCACCTTTGCAATCTCGCTGGATGCCACTGTCCATGTTGGTAAGTGGGCTGCTCCTCTGCTTAAAAATGAGGACGAACTCCCCAGCTTCTTGGCCGAGCCGATAAAGCTAGCAACAATAAAAAGAAACAATGCATAATGTTCATTATACTGCTGTGTGGGGAGTTTGTTTAAGACTTGGGCCCTAAATGGTTTTTAATCCCAGGATGCACTGATTGTGATGATGGGAGAGAGGCGGCCCAGCCGTCCGTTATAAAATCATTGCAAATATGAGCAGAATAAAAAATGGTGAAAGGGATCTTGTTACAGATTCTGTTTATTCCATGAGGATTTGAGGAAAGCAAATAGGCAGTGATTCTGTTTGGAGCTTGTTCCTGAAAGATTACCTTTTATGTAGGTAAGTCAAAAGGTTAAAGAAGTAAACAGAATTTAAATACAGCCAGTTTTAGTAGTTTTTCTATTGTTTGACTTAACTGATTCCTAACACAATAATAACAATAATAATAAAAACCCTGCATGACCTAGCCAGGGATAAAGAATCCTTAAGATGTAAGAGCTGTAAAATCTTGCTAGGGCTTATCTGTAAAATATCATTTTGATTTTGGGTCTAGAGAAGTGCTTTGGATCTCAAATGACAATAAATCTCTGGAAGTCCAATAGTGATTTCTGCCAGCTTGTGCCTGTAATGGACAATGTGGCCGCGTATTATGAAGCCGTGATTAAGGAATTGGGGGAAAGGGTGAGAGTGATTCTGGACTTTATTTTGGCACCTTGCACAGTTCAACGTTACCACAATTATTGGTTTTCTGAAATATGTCCCTATGCATTATTCTGATCAGATTACTTGCATTGCACAATTCTCTGGTGAATAACGGGACAATTGCACAAAATAAATCTCTCTCTGAAATTTAATCTTCCTGTCTGTACACTGTTAAGAAAGAACATCTACTGTCCTCTGATAAGGAGTTGTATATCTTCCCTAACTGAAGTGGGTTTTGTTTTTTAATTATCCATAATGGAAATTCACAAACAGGCAGATGACCATGTTGCTGATGTTTATGTAGGGAAGAGGGTGTTGAAATCCAGCTCGTGTTCTCACAAGCCATGTGTGATGAAATTCTAATTTCTTTTGTAAAAATGCCATAGGAGACTGGGTTGGGTGGTTTATTCACAGCTTTACTCTTTCACCCCCTAGAAGTTTCTAGCACTATTCTTTTCAAAATCTGCCTCCCTGTTGAGGTGGTGGAGCCCATGGAAGCGTCCCTTGTCACTTGGCACCTTTTCCCCTTCTCGGCTCTGCGAGGCTGCCCTTATTTAGAGGGATGAGCAGATTTCTCTTGAGCTGTAGAATTTCTCCTGGGTAGTGGGGACTGTCCTAGGCAGGAAAACGTGGAATATTTGTGCCAAAGATAGAAGAATGGCCCTGCCTTGAGTTCCTTGAACTGTGGGGCACATTCTTGCTGAAAATGAGTGATGGGGGAAGAAGTCCTGTAAAAATAGGACCGAGCTCACAGCCAAAGCCCTTGGTGTGGCAGGATTTCCTAAAGACCCTCTGTGTAGAATAGCCAGAAAAAAAACACCATCAGGACATTCAACTACCAAACCAGGAGTTCAGCTCCAACGGCCCTCTGTTTATGAGGAAGCATCACATCTTGAAGTCATTTTTTCCTCTCTTTCTAGAAATCATATTGTCGGAATGCTGCCAGCCCTCCTGACTTGGGCGTGTGCCTCTTGGAACAGACTCATATCCTGGGGAAGTATCCAGGAAATGTTTATTCTTTATTTCAAACTTAGCTTTTAAAAAATATAGAAGAAAGACATGTTCATTATTAAAGAAAGCAAAGAGTACAAAATCTGTTAAATTAAAAGTTTCCCCCTACACCCTGGCCAAACCATTTCCCAGTCGCCCCAGCTCTTCTCCCCAGAGGTTGTCCTGTGGAGACCTTCCTCTGGACTCCTACGGGCATTGGCTTTGCACGTCCATGAGATGAATAATATTATAGCACTTTACATACTCCCTGAACCTCGCTGTTTCTTGCCTAACGTATTTTAGACATTTTTTTTGCATTTCTGTACGTAAATTCAACCTGGTGAAAATTAATCCTGCTTAGTATTCCAGCAACCAATTTATTTAACTTGTCCTCCACTAAGACACGTTGTTTCCCATTTTCCATTATTATGAACAATAAGAAGGCAAGAAAGAGGATAATGCTTAAGAGTGTAAGTCCGGTTACAAAAGGGACTCAGTTCAAATCACAGGTTACCATTCACCAGCCATCTACTTATCCTCTTGGAAACCAATTCCTCCTCTGTAAAATGGGAATAAATGAAATTTATGCCATATAGTTGTTGAAAGAATAAAAATCATGCACATAAAGTGAAAACATCAGAATTTTGCAGACAGAAAGCTTTTTCTGTATATTTTTTGGAATAAAGAGGTGCGTATGTGTGTGTGAGTGTGAAAAAGAGAATTTTTGTGCAATTAAGTGAGTGCATTTGTAAGATGAAGCCTCACATGTAGAACTGCTGGATCAAAGCATATGTGCACTTTAACTTTTGAGGAATATTGCCAAATATTGCCCTCCTCAACCAAGGACAAAATTACCCTCCTCAACCGAGGACCCGTTCATACTGTCTTGAAGAAGGCTTGAGTGTTCCTTTCCTCATCCGATTGCCAGAACTGGACATTCACTTGCTGGTAAGCCTTCGCAAAACTAGAGTTGAAAGTGCTGCTTTTTGCTTGGATTTGCATTTATTTACTTATGGTGGTTTCATATCTTTGTTGTATTTCTTCTCTCAACAGCCTGTTCATATCCGTAGACATTTTCCTTTTGGGTTGATCAGGTATAAAGGAACAAACAAGATGTGTATAAATTACTTTTACATTCACAAAATTTCCCTTTTACCTGTCCTAATGTCGTGGGCATTTCATTTTATTTCCTATTCCTTTCTCTCTTTTTTTAAGAGAGAGGGTCTCATGCTGTTGCCTAGCCTGGAGTGCAGTGGTGCGATCATGGCTCACTGCAGCCGCAACCTCTTGGGCTCAAGCAATACTCCCACCTCAGCCTCCCGAGTAGCTGGGACTACAGGCACATGCCACCAACACTTGGCTAATTTTTTAAGTTTTTTGTAGAGACGGGGGTCTCACTATGTTGCTTAGGGTGGTCTCGAACTCCTGGCCTCAAGCAATCCTCCCATTTTGGCGGAGTTAGGATTACAGGTGTGAGCCACTGTGCCTGGCCTCATTTCTTTACTGATTTCATTTATGGCACTTTTGCTTCACAGAATTTTAAACATTTTATTTAGGTAGAGTTATCAGTCATCTACTTTACTTGGCTTTTCTTTTTTTAAACAACAATTATAACCAGTTTAACCATTTTTGGTTTATTAGGAAAAATCTACACTTTTTAAATAACTATCATGGTTTTATTTATGAAGTTAGGTATTTGGCCCAAATGAAATTAACTGATGAATATATTCAACTGGGTTGAAGCAGTGATTCATTCCTCCCTTCCCCCAGATTGCTATTCATTTGTTCTAACACAATTTGTTTTCCGTCTTTCTCTCCACTGTTTGAAGTGGTTACATTACAATAGGAAAATTATTATCTGTATTTGATTAATTTCTGGATTTCTGTTGTATGTATTTACTTAATCATTCTATCTCCATATCATATTGCCTTTTAAATAAAAGCTTTTTAGATTATCATGCTGTAAAGTTGAATTTTTTTCTTTTAGCGTAAGGTTTTATGAATTTTAGCATATTTTTTATGTATCAAGTGCTTTAAATAGTGTCACCTTTTTCAGATATTTTGTTAGTGGAGATCATTCTTCTCCTGAAAACGTTTCTTGGCTATCTTCCCATATAGCTGTTTTAGAATAATTTTGTTCAATTCTAAAAAAATTCTTGATTTCTAAAAATCTATTAATTTGGGGAGAACTTCGTCTGCACTCTTGAGCTTCGGCCTCCTGTTTATTAGTCTTCTTTTACGTCCCTTCATTGAGTTCGATGTTTTTCTCATGCATGTTTCTTTAGTTGGTATACTAAGAAATCTCATCTAATTTCTTGCTGTTGTGAATGGGAAATCCTTTTCCAGTTTGTTTTGAACTATTTTACGTTGAAAAGAGTTATTAATTTCTGAAGAACAATTTCATAACCCACAAACTTACTCATGTTTTATTATTTCTAATAGTTTTGGCAACTTGATTCTTTCCCCAGAGACGTACCATGTTTCCTTCGTCTCCAGTCTGTGTAGTCATCTCTGTTATATCCTCCCTCCTACCTGCCTTTGGTTTATTTTGTTGTTCTTACACAACTTGTTGAGTTGGGGACTTAGCTTATTCTTTTTCAGTTTTTCTTCTATATGCACTCAATAATCTATTTTTCTCCAAATATTGCTTTAGCTATGTCCTATAAGAGTTCCTGTTTTGTTTTTTACTGCTCATTTCTAAATATTTGGCTTTTAATAATGTATAATAAATAGTAGTAGTAAGTAGTAATAAGTAAATATAATAATTTATAATTACAATTTTCTTTGCCTTTTTGTTTCTCATATTCTGCCTTCTGTTTGATTGCTCAAGTTTTCATATTCCCTGCTCTGTTGGATTGTAAACATTCTGTTATTTTAGTAATTACTTAAATTTTTTTAACACAAATATCTCTATCCTCCTCTAGAAAAATACAAGAACTTAAGACTATATTAGTTTTTCTTGTGTTGAGTAATTTCTTTGGTGAGTACTATTAGAAAAAAATGAGGAATAGCAGGAAGGTTTGTTCTGTTTTTATTTTATTGGTTATGCTTCCAAACATCAGCATTAAGTACCATGATAGCTTTTGATTTTTGGCGAGTGATGTGTGTGTATCTGTGTTGTGTGCATGTACACAATTTAAGGGTGAATCTAGTCAATTTCTTAGTTTTTTTAAAATCAGAAAAGAACTTTGAATTTTATAAACTTTCCTTTTGACATGTGTTTATCAAATGTTCTCCTTTGTCTATAGATATGTGAATTACATTAATAGATTTTCTTGTCTTGAATCATCTGTAAAATAGTGATTGAAATTGTATCTATTTTTTCTTCATTCTTGCAAAAAATATTTCCTGCACAGCAACCATGTGCTATTCCAGGCACCAGGAATGTGCAAAGGAAAACGTTGGCCCTCGCCAAGCTGACATTTGTATGTGTGGGTGACAGACAGCAAATCACGAATAAACAAGATACTGGACAAGCTGCATAATGCTATTTAGCACTATGAGGGAAACCAAGAGAGGGATATGAGAGACCTCATGGTGTCGCTGGGAGCATTCTGAGATGGTGTGCTCTACACAGAGTTTCATGCTTGTGGGCTTCTTGCTTTGATATCTTGTTCACCTCTGTTGTTCCTTTTGCTGGCATTCTTTTACTCCCAACCTTTCTGGGTAACTTTTTAAAGATGTTTCTTACATACAGCATATGGTTGGATTTTAATTTAATATAAATACTTTTAATGGTCAACTTATCCAATTTATATTTATTATGTATCTATTATTATCTGTAAAATGATGATTGAAATCATATGCATTCTGTATTCATTCTTAGGTCTTTTTAGAAATTGTCATGCATGATTTTTTATTGTTTCTATAACATTTTAAACGTTTTGTTTTTTATCTTTGGCTCACACACTTTGTATGTGTGTATATGTATATGACAGAGAGAGAGAAAATGAGAAAAAAAGAGAGAGAGAGTGAGAGAAAGGGGTTGAGGGAGAGAACCGCTGTCTAGTATTTGGAAGGGCTAAAGTTCCTTTTAGTTCTTCTAGTGCTCACTTTTATAACTTTAAAGAAATACTTACATTTATATTTCTTGATCGATCAACTCCAAATAGTACTGATTTACCCCAATGTATGAAGGGTGGGAAAATGGATGGCCTTATACTTCTTGTTCTCTCTCCTCGTCTTTGGATTTGCATAGCTATAATTTTAATATTGTTGCTTTTTAAAAAAGCAATATTTACTTGCTGCCTTTACCCCAAAATTCTTGCAATTGCTTTATTTCAATTCCGTATTTAAACGCCTTCAGTGCTCACCCCAGTCAGTGAGTTTATTCCCATTCCTACTTTCCTCCTTTCCCTGAATTCCAGTTAGCTTTTATTTATTTTTGCATGAAGCGCTCATGTTTGCTATACTGAGGGTGTTTTCCGTTCACTATAGACATAAAGAAACTGGCTGACTATAAAACCCTTCAGTTATACTTCTTCCCCTCAAACTTAGGGCCGCTGTGTTTCTCAACCTGTGAATGTTTGAATCCCCTGCTTAGGAATCAGCAGAGAGATTTGTTTCAAGTGCAGATTCCTGGAGACCATTGGATCCTCGTGACACTGAGGCTCTCCGCGTGGGCTTGGGGAGCACTGTTCTTTCAGAGGAGCTTCCTGGGCTGCTCCTGTGCAACCGAGGTGCAAGAATCTGTGAGGCCAGAGTTGCTCTGTGGCTCCCGGCTCCAAGGGGCATGTCTGACGTCCCGGGCCCACTAGGATTTTCCCTTTGTTAGCCGATTTCCTCTTTCTGCTTTGTTGTTCTTACAGGTTTTAATTTTTTTTTTTTTTGAAATATAATCACTTCCTCTGTATATGTCTTGATGTCCGCAGGCTTGGATCTGGCTTTGGGGATCAGGCCTCGCTTTGGTTTAGGGAAGCGTTCCTTCCAACAGGCCGTCGAATAACTTTACCATCCATGTTCTCTTCTCCTCCTGGTCCTCCTCACCACCGCTACTCTCTTTCTCCTTGCTCTGAATTATTTTCTTCGGAGCAGTTGGCAGTATCTGAACTTTGTTCATTTTCTTGCCTCTTGCCTATCTTGTACCCACTAAAATGTAAGCTTCCTGTGGGCTGGTGGCTTCTCACTGCTAATGTCCAGGGTCCTAGAACAGTGTCTGTACAGTCGAAGTCGATTATTCAAAGGATGTTAGAATGAACATATGCATAAGTAAATGAGTGAATTCGCCGCGTCTGTGTTGGAACTGACCGCCTATCAGTTGGAACTCCTGTGTCTTTCTTGCATATCCATCACCTCCTTATAACCCTTTTTCTCATGGAATTTCCCACAGGCTTGTCCTCTGTCCTCCTGCATTCTTGGCACCTTTGGCTCAAATTCTTGTGGCTTTAATTGTGGTTTTCACTTCCGTAATAGTTTTATCTTCAATTTTATCCTCTATGGTTATTCTGTATTTTTATCTTTATTCTGTAATGTTCTCTCTTTTTATTTCTTATAGTTTTGTTTTAAGCTATTTCTTCCATATTCCATTTTCTTTTACATATACAGAGAATTGAAAGAAGGTTTTGCTGGGATAATTTTTTTTTCTGCTTTTTGGTGCAATTCTTTGAAGGCACACCCTTCGTGGGACTTTTCCCTGACAGGTCCCATTCTTCTTTTGGGTCCCATTCTTCTCTTGGGTCGCATCTTTGCAGGCCTTCATGGGAAGAATATTGTTCACCTTTGGCTGGGGACAGTTCTACCAAGCCCTGCTATTTACTCAAGAACAATGCAAGACAGGCCAAGGAGCGTGCGTCCATGGAACCATCACCCGGTTTCACATCCATTCCGCATCACTCCTGATATGGTTTGGCTGTGTCCCCACCCAAATCTCATCTTGAATTGTAGCTCCCATAATCCCCATGTGTCATCAGAGAGACCCCGGTGAGGTCATTGATTCATGGGGGTGGGATTTTCCTGTGCTGTTCTCATGATAGTGAATAAATCTCACGAGATCTGATGGTTTTATAAAGGGCAGTTCCCCTGCACACACCCTCTTGCTTGCCACCACGTAAGATGTGCCTTTGCTCCTCCTTCACCTTTGGCCATGATTGTGAGGCCTCCCCAGCCATATGGAGCTGTGAGTCCATTAAACCTCTTTTCTTGTAAATTACTCAATGTTGGGCATGTCTTTATTAGCAGCATGAGAACAGACGAATACACCCCTCTGCCAGGAGCAGGTTTCTTACCTTTCCTGTTCCTCACTTTGGCAGGGCTTGGTGAGTCTCACAGGGAAGCTCACACCTCTTTTGCATTGTTGATTTTTGTTTAACATCTCTGGTGGGCAGCAGTGAAGCCAACTGTTGTTTCCCTTCTATCTCACATTTATTTCAATTCCAGGCTCTGCCTTCGGGTGGGTCTTGGAAAGCTGACTATGTTTCCCTGGAGCCCCCATTTCCAGCTCTGCCTTCCTTCATTCTGCTTCTTCCCAGGTTATTCAAGACCTTCTCATTTTTCCCCAACATCTGTCCCCTGTTCCAGCTATTCAGAGATGCACTGGCCCAGGCGTCCACCAGAGATGTGGTCATGCCTGTTACCCATCATCTATGATTTGAGATTGTGATCATTTCCTACCTTCACTGAAACTGGAGTTTATATTCCAACTTTTTTGCTTACTTCTGATTGGTTTCAGAACAGGAAGCCTGACATCCTTTTTGCTGAGGCCACTTTGAAAACAGTGGAGAGTCCAGTGGGCTGCGTTCAGTTAGACCCGGGATGCAGCTCGGCCTCGTTCAAGTGCACCACACTGTAGATCCACGTGTCCCTGAGTGGTTCTTACACGACTTCACTAAAATTGGAAAGAAGTTACAGCCAGCACGAGCATAGTGTTTGTAATGATTTGTTTTGAGTAACTTGCTGGTATTTCAGGATTCTGCAAATGCTGATAATTTGTGAATAACTGCTGGAGGCAGAGAAAACCAACATTTAATGGATACCTACTAGGTGATGATTGCTTTGCATCTGTTATCATTCAGTTTAATCTTCACAACAGCCCCACTAGCTGGGTATTATCATCTCCATTTGGTGCATCAGGAAACTTGCTGGAGGCTGCCTTCCCAGTTGGGATGTGCTTCTGAGGCAAGTGCCAGTTCTGCTGTACCCAGAGGTCCTCTGTGCAGAGATGTCTCCATTTCCATTCCTTGCCTTTCTTGGCAACATTTGGCCTTGGCAGGGTCTAGGTGAATAAAAAGTTTTCCATTGTGTTCATCTTTATGGATGTCTTGACACAGAGGTTGCCCAGGGACCTTACCTGTGGGTTAAGGCTGTGGGACGGAAAGGATTGGGGCTACAGTTAAAATCAGGTGCTCAGACCTCACCTGCCTGTTGTATCATAGAGAAAACTGCTGGCTATGGGAACAGGAGGGTAGAGAGGAGGCAACTTATTCATTTAGATTCCCCAGGACCCTTTTGTGTCTCCCCACAGGCTGCATCAGTAGCTCTTTGGGACCTTGGACAACTGTTACCTTGCCTAGCTGTATAACCTTCACCGTGCACAGAGGGTGCTGGCGTCCTGGATGCCCTCACTGCTACCGTGCACAGAGGGTGCTGGCGTCCTGAGTGCCCTCACTGCTACCATGCACAGGGGGTGCTGTGCATCCTGGGTGCCCTCGCTGCTACTGTGCACAGAGGGTGCTGGCGTCCTGGGTGCCCTCACTGCTACCGTGCACAGACGGTGCTGGTGTCCTGAGTGCCCTCACTGCTACCATGCACAGAGGGTGCTGGCGTCCTGGGTGCCCTCACTGCTACCGTGCACAGATGGTGCTGGCGTCCTGAGTGCCCTCACTGCTACCGTGCACAGTGGGTGTGGCATCCTGGGTGCCCTCACTGCTACCATGCACAGAGGGTGCTGGTGCCCTGGGTGCCCTCACTGCTACCATGCACAGAGGGTGCTGGTGTCCTGGGTGCCCTCACTGCAACCGTGCACAGAAGGTGCTGGTGTCCTGAGTGCCCTCACTGCTACCGTGCACAGAGGGTGCTGGCGTCCTGAGTGCCCTCACTGCTGGCTGAATGATTAATGAATCCATGACAGAGTCAGCAGAGACTGAATTCACAACACACACCTTTGAAGACTCATCTGTGCTGCGAGGACTCTGCCACCTTTAAGTCTACAGTGAGGGGCTCATTACTTTTGCTGAAGACTTGGTTACAGGTGGTCACCATAGTTGTGGTCCTACGTCTTTCCGCAAAAAACAGTGAAGTAATAAGTACAACCTGCTTTCTAATTTGTTTCTTATATGTCGGACATTTCCCCCAAGAATAGCTTTTGTACTTGAGGAAGAGTTCAAGGGGGTGGAAGGAGATGGGTAAATTGTAGGCAGTCATCTCCCCCACCCCCAGAAGTCCCCGTCCTGATCCCTGGAACCTGCGAATATGTTACATTACATTATTCACATTACATTACATGGTGAAGGGGAATTAAGGCTGCAGATGGGGTTAAGTTTGTGAATGCCCTGACTCCATAATAGGGAAACGAGCCTGGACTATCCAGGTGGGCCCAATGTAATCACAGGATCCTTGAAAAGGAAGAGGGAGGCAGAGGCCTCAGAGACATGCCACGTGGGAGGGACTCAGCTCAGCACTCTGGCTTTAAAGATGGAGGAAGAGACTAGGAGTCAAGTCACCCAGGAGGTAAAGGCAGGGACGTGGATTCTCTCCTGTAGCCTCCTGGAGCAGCGCAGCCCTGCCGACGCCTGGATGTTAGCCTGGTGAGAGCCATGCTGGATTTCCAGTCTGTAGAACCATACAGTAATAAGCTCGTGTTGTTTTTGGCCAGTTAGTTTGTGTAACTTAGTACAGCAGCAATAGGAAACTGATATGTAAGTGAACGTGCAGTTTGAAGGAGCTGGGGTTGGCGTTGAGTTTGTCCACTCTCACTCCCCACGTGGGACAAGTACTGGTTGATGCCTTCCCTGGGCTGGCCTGGACTGTGAGTGAATTATCTGGGCTTTCCTCTGGGTTTAGGAAGGCTTCTCAGTTACTGTTGCTGGTTATCCCCCCTTTCGGGAGGGGAAGAAACCAGCATGGAAGAGCATCAGTTGCCTTGGTAGGGAAACTACCAACTGTGTTGAGAAAATGAAGAAAGAAAAGCAGTTCAGCTCATTTGTGACTATTTAGTCTCTGATAAAATTACAGAGAACTGTTTGGGTGGTTTTCAGCAGCAATTGGATAAGGATTCCAAAATAGCCTCCTTTGGTCCTTCATTTGAGATTCTACAGGCATTTAAAAGTCTTCTCTGAATGTGGAATACATTCACATTCTTCACACAGCTGTAGAAGTGTATTAGCATTTTTGTTTTGCCTTCAAAGTTCCTTCTTGACCAGCTAATAATGATAGCGGTTCAGCTGAAGGAAAGTACACATGCACACGCACACACACGCACATACACCCCTCCATGCACACATTCCTCCATTCACACACCCCTCCACGCACACACCCCTCCACGCACACACCTCCATGCACAAACCCCTCCACGCACACATCCCTCCATGCACACAGCCCCCACCCACCCCCACACACATGTAAGCACACACGCAAGCACGCACATATACATGCCACACATATACATGCACATACATGCACATATACATGTGCACATCCACACAGGCATGTGGGTGAATGTTCATACTTGTAGGATTGCCTGTGCTTTGTAATTTAGAGTCAGAATAGCTGCTACAAGTATTTTTAAATTTCAAACTTTTTTTAGTTCTTACTGTGTGCCAAAGTGCTGATCAAGTGACACTTAAATGTGTCATCTTGCTTAATCCCTAAAATCGTAGAAAATAGATAATATTACTACGCCCACTTTGCAGATGAGAAAATAGCCTTTGGAGTCTTAGTAAGGTTGGTGTAGGGGAATCAAGGCTGCAGATTAAGTTAAGGTTGTGAATTCCCTGATTCTGAAATAGGGAAATGAGCCTGGACTATCCAGGTGAGCGTGATGTAATCACAGGGTCCTTAAAAGGGGAAGAGGGAGGCAAAGAGAAATGAGAGATGCCACGTGGGAGGGACTCAGCCCAGCACTCTGGCTTTAACGATGCAGGAAGAGACCAGGAGCCAAGGCACACAGGAGGAAAAGGCAAGGAAGTGCCTGGAAATGCCTGGTCTGTGCGACTCCATTGTGAGCTCATACTGGTTTTGTGCTCATACTGGCCAGATAGTTGGGTTTGCCCCCTGGCTCTGCCACCTTTTAATAAATGCATGACTGAAGGCGAGTTGCTTAGTCTCTCTGTGTTCTAGTTTCTTTGTGGAAAATGGATACGATAATAGTACCGACCGCAGAGGGTTGTTTGTGGATTAAATGAGAATGCAAATCAAGCTCATGGACCAATGTCTAGCATCTGGGACATCCTCATAAAATGTTAGCGGTTGTTTTCACTGTAGGGCTGACTCTGTAAATTGTCATGTCACCTGGTGTGCTAATGAGCCATTCGTGAAAGTTGGACAAAGCTTGTTTATGTTAGTTCAAGTTTCAAATACAACAAAAGTCAGTAGATAAACGGACATCATAATAGCTTGCTTTTTTTATTCCTTATCCTGGTCCTCACAAAAACCTGATAAAGTCAGTGTGACAGTAATTACTACGTTTTTGTTAAAGTTGTGAAAACTGAGGCTCAGAGAGCTAGCAGGACTTGACCAAGTTTAGACAACTACCAGGTAGGAGAGTCAGATTCTCTGCTACCAGATTAAATGATGCCTCTGCGTCAACACTGTCCATCCACCCATCTGTCTGCCCATCCATTCCTCTTTTTATCCATCCACTCATCTGTCTGACCATCCACTCATCCATCCATCCATCCTTCCACCTATCCATCCATCCATCTATCCATCTATCCATCCATTCATCCATCCACCCACCCACCCATCTGTCTGCCCATCCACTCTTCCATCCATCCATCCACCCACCCACCCACTATCATTTATCACTCAGAATGTGCAAAGCAATACAGGGGCCACATACTTCAGAAGTAGCATGGAGATGCACATATTTATTAGATCTTGGCTCAGTGGACTCTTCCTTATATGAATATAATGACTTGAGTAGGTTTTCTTCTCCTGGGTCATCTGTAATTTGTGCTCTTGGTCACTTCTGGGTATTTTTCTTGAACTTATTCAAGAAGCATGTCTGTTTTAATGTAATGCTACGAGGCCTTAATGCTTTCTGTTGGTGTGAAAATTGATGCAGAGAATTTAAAAATTTTATTAGTCATTGAATATTGTCATAAATTTAGAGAGAAAAGTGTAATGAGCCCATCTGACTGGTGTTTTGGCGATTGTCACTTGTGGGTGTGGCTGGACAGTCACTTTTCGAAGGCCATGTGGGGGTCTCAGGCCTGCTTTCTGACTGCGCAGGTGCAGAGTGGCTGCTCTGGGCTGCAGCCTGCACAGAGAAACCTCAGATATGTGCAGGAACAGGGGAGGAGAGCGCGCCAAAGCTGCGAGTTGTCAGTTAAGGGGAGAGACGCCACTGACTATTGACAACTCCTGTTTCATATGGATGCTGCTCGGCCTTTGCTTGAAAAAGTCTTCACTCTATTTGGGTTTCAAGAACTTTCTGCATGAAATCTCCAAACTGAGATTGTATGCATGATTATAGCCAGCTTTGCAAATTAGCATATTTTGCAGACATATTAGCTCATTAGGACAACCTACATCCATCCCTAGAAGGCGAGCGTCAGCTGCTATCAATATTCCACTCGCAGGCGAGAGAAGGTGGTGATGGGAAAGCTGGAGGAAGGCTTGTCCCTGTGTTGGCTGACTGAGACTCCTTCCCCTCTTTAGAGGACCTGGCTATGAACGCATCTGAAGGACTCGCTGAAAATATTTTGAGCTTTATGAAGATGCACTTGAAAGACTTGATAAAATTCTTCCCCACCCAGAGGGGAGTGGGGAGTGCACGGAGAATACCCTCTCATCACCGTGGACTTGGCTGCCCCACTCCATTCAGAACAGAGCCTGTAGATTATTCCCGTAAGTTACTCACATCATTCTGGTTAAGAATTAATTCTCAGAGTCCAGCATTACCATGGCCAGATGTTTAAATATTTTTAAGAACGTAAAAGCATGAATTGGATAGCAGAAGCACATTTTGAAGGAATGGTTCTCAAGGTAGGGTCCCCAGACCACAGCAGCATCAGCCACACCTGGATATTTATTAGAGAGATGCACATTCCAAATCTCACCCCAGGCCTAATAAATCAGAGATTCTAATGGGGTTTGGGGCCAGCCCAGAATCTGTTTTTAGAAACTGTCTGGGGGATGCTACCTGTACCCTCAAATTCGAAAACCAGTGACTCAGGGGAAACAACAGAAAACTGAATAGTCCTTCATTCATAGCTGATCATAAAGAAGTCTGTTCTTTTATTGAGGAACTTGTTTTCGAGTCAATTAATTGGATTTATCATGGCTTGCATTTTATCCTTTAAAATTTAAATTTTTAAAATATAGTCGAACTGTTTTATATTCATTATGATCATTTTACAGATACCTTCTATTTGCATTGTGTTAGATTTGACATTTCATTATGGTGGTAGTAATAACTTTATTCAAAAACTATTTTGAAAAAGCAAATTATTAGATTGTAATAGTATAGCTGGTACTATTTATGTCTTACTCTTTTTAATACTTTCTATAGTGAATGTATATTACCTTTGTCATCAGGAAACAATATGTATTCTAAATATAAGCAAATCAATAGGATTTAGAGTGTGCTGCTAGGTGGATAAAGGGGATAGAATGCTGATGGGAGGCGGATGCTTCTAGTGTTTTTTCCGTTTTTGTAATTAATGTTTGACTGAATCACTAATGGCATTTTAGCATAAAAAAATGCAATGTGGGACTACTGCCCTTCAAAACCTTACTGGAAATGAGAAATCTAAAAGCTGTGTTGATGGAATGGATTTTTAAAATTTGTATTTATTTTTAAAGTGACATACAGTAAAATTTCACTATGGCTTATAGTTCCATGAGTTTAACAAATGCTTAGTCATGTAACTACCATCACAATTAAGATACAGAATAACTCCATCACCCCCTGAAACCCCTTTATCGTAAACCCCTTTCCCCATCCTCCACTCCTGGCAATCACTGATCTGTCTCTGTTCCTCTATTTGGTCTTTTCCGGAATGTCGTATGAGTGGAATCGCACCTGCTGCAGCCTTGGGTCTGGCTTCTCTCCCTGTTTGTTTCTGTTTATTGCTGAGTGGGGTTCCATTCTACAGAGGGACCACGGTTTGTTTTCTAGTTCGTTTGTTTCTAGTTTTTGGAAATCGTACATAAAGCTTCTATAAGCATTCAGGTACATTTGATTTGTGTAAAAGAATTTTTCATTTTTCTTGAGTGAAAACAGGATTGCTATTGCTGGGTCTTCCAGTAAATATATGTTTAACTCTATAAGAAACCACCACCCTCTTCTCCAAAGTGACTGTATGATCTTGCATTCCCACTAGCAATATATGAGAGTTCCAGTTGATTCACATTCTTGCCGGCACTTGGCATTGCCAGTATTTTTTATTTTGGCCATGTTAATAGGTGTATCACAGTTTTAACTCTCATTGCCCTAATGGATAATGATCTGGAATATTTCTTCATTTGCCATTTGTATATCCTCTTTGGTAAAGCATCTGTTCAAGTTTTTGTTCATTTTTAAAACTGAGTTGTTTGTTTTCTTGTTATTGAGTTTTGAAAGTTCTTTATATATTCCAGACATAAGTCGTTTATCAGCTATGTGATTTGCAAATACTTTTGCCAAGTTGGTGGCTTGTCATCACACTCTCTCTTGAGAGGGAATTATTTCCTTGCATGTCCTTCGTGGAAATTAGCAAAGACCATGCATGGAAGGACAAGCAAGCGATTCCTTCAGACCTCACTCTGGCAGCAGAGGTGGCCATCACCACATGCCTTTGGCAGAGACTCAGAGACAGACAGCAGAGTGGGACGCTTCTCAGTGGAACAGGGGCGGCTTCTGGTGTGCCCTGGGTGAAAGACTGGGGAAGATTGGGGTGGGTTGGGGCTGTCTGGAAGCAGAGCCTCCAGTTTGACTGATATGGGTGCATATTTGACTTTCTGCACTGGTTTGGAGTTGAGTAATTTTTGGAAGCTAGCAGTTATTGACGAAGTCCTGACTGCTCTGAGCTGGTTGCCACAGAGGGCATGGGCCAGAGTTCTGCTGTCATATACGGCCTGACCACCGTTGGTTTGTTTCTTCACTTTCACCTTATTTAAGGGAGCCAGTATAGCTTCTATTGCCAGTCCTTGCATAAGCACAAAGTGTGTGGATCAGAGCCGGGGGATGTCAGGAAACATTGCAGGTGGGGGTGGGGTGGGGCTGAGCTGGGTTGAATCGCGCTTCTCTAGGGAATATTTGGGACTGGGTGTGGGTGTTTGGCGTTGAGGTGCAGAGAGGTTCAACGATCAGAGAGTTTCTGGTCTCTATGAATATGTCAGTGACCACAGCATCTGCTGCTGGTCCTGGGGAACCTGGCAGAGCTGACGCTGTGACTCTGCCCACAGGCCCTGGTATGCTAGCAGCCCTGGGCTGGCATCCCCTTCAGAGGAGCCCCAGGCTTGGCAGACAGGAGCAGTTTACTTTTCCTTTCCTGTGGCCCGTGCCCATGGAGTGACGGTCACTTCTACCCTGAGCCCGGCCTAGGTGAGCCTTAGCTTTGCCCAAGACCAAGGCGGGAGAGAATCCTGCAGAGGGATCCAGAGCGAGCCCAAGCTCTGGTGTCTGTAGGAGCGGGTGGCACAGGCATCCCTGCGCTGATGTGGCTGTGGCACACACTAGGCACTTGCTGCCATCCAGGCAGGTGTCCTGCATGCAGCCAGGTGCCTTGTCACCTTTGTCCACTGGGCTGTGACTGCCTGTGACTGGAGTCACTCAGTGTTTGGCCACAGGAAGTGGACTCTGGCAGATGGCAATCAATATTGCAGAAGTGACTGCCTTTTTGCATTTAAAATGGCATCCTTCAGCGGCAGGGACTGGCGGTGTCAGTGCAGATCTGTGCAAATGCGGGCCACCAAGCTGTCAGCAGGCTGGTGGGTGACAGTGGATTTTAGAGGAGGCTACTGCCCAGGCTACTGAGCAGCAGGCCCTGTCCACTGCCTTTTTCCCTCTTCTGTCCCTACCAGAGTTGCTACGGGTCCCTGCCTTTCTTTATATTACTTCTCCCAGAGTACCTGGGGCATGTGGACAGATTAGACCTGCTCCTGAATAAAATTCTTGCTGCCTGTGTGATTTTAGGGAAATATTAGCTTAAGATTTTGATACCTTCCAAAATGTGAATTCTTCTGGGATGATTACACTAAGCTATTTACACCTATAGTAAGAATGAGCACCAAAGCCCTTCCCAAGGGCCTCTTTTGATACAGGAAGGCCGCGGAGGTGACAGGCTGGATGTAGGGGGTGTGGATGAGGCTGGCGGGGCTTGAGACCTCAAGACACAACTTGTTCTGGCCTCATGGGTCAGTTGGCTTCCTGGCAGGGCAACTGGTCATCAGGAGGGGACCAGAGGAAAAGCTTAAGATGTTTGGGGCGCTGTGTGTTGTCTTGTACAAAAGCAGCCTTCATTTGTTTCTTCTAAGAAACAAATGGGGCCTGGGGGAGAACAGTGATGTGAGGAACGAACAGGCTTGGGGACCTGCAGGCCTGTTGCCTCCACAGTGATGTCCTGGGGTCCACGTGCGCTTCTTGGCTATGTCTCCACAGATCCGTTCTGCTGCCGGCACTCACAATTGTACAAGACAAGGGAAATGAATCTGGCCAGGCTGCCATTTCTGTTTCCTGAAGTCTATAGCATCTCTCACAGCCCACAGGCCACCTTCCCCCAGTTTTCATATTGGCATTTGTCACTGTTTAATATTCCATCTTAACGTGGATATTTTATTTTTCTTATAAATGTTTACCGCTAGGGCAATAACCTAAGAGAAACATCCACAGTGGACACGGTTGGTCTGAGTGTCATGCAGTTGCACGTGTAGTTTGTTTGGCGCTAAAGTTGCTACGAGGCACTCACAGTGTGGGATTCTGGGGTTGCTTTGGTTTCCGTGTTGTTGTGATCTCTGCAGGAGCCTGTGTCCTGGGAGCCAGAAGCTCTTTGAAAAGAGCATGAGAATAAGGCTGCTGGAGCAAGCGTGATCTTGGCACCAATGAGCAAATCTGGAGGCTCACCAAGTCTCTGAGCACCCCATCTTATAAAGCTCCATTCACAGCTCCACAACATGTGCTGAAACCAAAGCCACGTGCTCTGAAAGTGAAGAGAAACAACCGGCTAGGCTATTTGATACGTGGAGATATAACCCCAGAAAGTCTATTCCTTTAAAAACAAGTGCCGGTCTTGCCCTTGGGTGACACACATTGAAGGGACTTGCCTATCTTCAAATGATTGCACGATTGTGGCAACACATTAGAAGTTGGTGAACCGCGCTGAGGAAACTCCCTGCTGCTCTGGAGCCCCCCGTTCTGGGGGACTTCACGTGGGAAGCATTTTGGATGGCATAGAAGTGCTGCTTGGACCTGCCGTGTGGATGAGAAGCCCACAGCAGCGCTTCTAGTGGGGCTGCCAGTTCCTTGCCCACTGGCCCACGTGGGGGCACTTGGAGAGGACTGTGGTCCCTGTGGACCAGGAGCTCTAGAGACAGTGCTCTTTCCCTCTCCACCTTGTGACCCAATGCTGCTAGTGGGTTCCCTCCGGCCCAGCCTAGCCCAGCCCAACGTGGGCAGGGACTCCCTTTGGGCATGCCACCAACTCTTCCTGGCAGCCTCCAGCAGCCTCTGCTCCATTCTCCCTCTCCACTCCAGCCTGAGCCTTTGCCCTGATACCATAGACCAATGGCCTTTGGTCAGTCACCGACGCCTGGGGCCCCTGGCCATCTTGTCACCTGCAGCCTCTGGCTCTCTCTCTCAGCACTGCTTCTCCACGGACAGATCTGATGGGCAAAAGTGCGTATTTGGTTCAATGTCTGAGCTTCCCTCCCTCCTACTGCCAACCTTCCTGTGCTTCCTCCATGCAACTCCCCGATCCCTGCAGAACCCAGTGGGAAGGTTGAGTGGTACCAGAAGAGCCTGGAAAGAAGTGCTAAGTCACCAAGAGGAAAGGGTCCATGAGGGGGCCTGGGTGGGAATGGCACCTCACTTCCAGGCCAGAGACTGCCACTCAGAATTTAATGGAAATGAAGTCTCCAAGAGCTCAGAGCGTGTGTCCATACCTTTGCATGCACACCTGTACCCCAGCAGGAGAGAAAGGCCAGAATCCACCATCTGCCGTTAAGCATGGGGACAGTTGAAGATGGAAAGGCCTCAGATCTGCCCCCTTCTCACTGCCTGCTGTCCTGCACTGGGCAGGGTTGCTGTGGTTTAATTTTTCCCGGGGCTAACCCGGGTGGCAGCCTGAGCACCTCTGAAGGCCATGATGCCTCTGGCTCCATGGGACTCCGTGGCGGGAAACACTAGTGTCACGTAACAGAACGATCCCACAGCGCATCAGATTCAGATATTAATGGCTTTATTCTGACTTCCTGTTCTTATGCACATGTATCTCTTTTCCCTGTAGATCTTCTGTTTGGCTGGATGGCTACTTTGACTGCCAGATTCAAAGAGAAAAAGCCCATAAAATTCACAAATGCGCAGTCAGATGTGTAGTTTTTGCTCAGCCGCATCTAGAGAATGACTTAAATGTGGGCACTGGGGCCCGTCTTTGCTTTTTGATTGTTTAAGACTCAGAAATGCCCAGGTTTTCAGAGCATAGAATTGTCTCAATTCAAAGTATAGTATGAAGGGACTGGGAATTTGGTTAATGAAAATAATACATGTCAATTTAATTTTTAAAACGTATGTTTCCTTTTGAATAAGGACTCTTACTACGTATGCATTAGTGAGGACGGCATGATGTACGTCGGTTTACAGAGAGCTAAATCTTTTGTTATGTTAACCTTCATGCTGTTTCTTTTCTCATCTTTTGCAAATCCTAAGTTAGAGAATCCCAGCCTGCGATGATGGCTGCTGGGAAGGCTGTGTGCGTCGTTCCTCGTTAGGATTGGGTGGTATGAACACCTCCGTCTGCACCCGTTGTCCAGGGGCTTCGATGACATTGGACACAGCTCCTGTCACCACATTGAATGTGGATTCGACAACTGCAGGAAGGTGCCTCCCAGGATTCCTGGGTCCCCTGGATGCTGGGTAGATGAGCCTGTGTCCCTATAGGAGAAGTCTGAACATTCCAGTTTGGGAAAATGGTGACTTGATTTGGTTGCCTTTGGATTTGAACAGTATTCTGTCGTGCTCCGTGTCTCTACTTAAATGTGGATTTAAAATATTTCCCCCTAAAATATATCATTATTTTATTCATAGTGCAATAAAGCATTGAGTGTTTGGAAAGACTCAAACTTCTGGGAGATAAGCTGTGTATCCTACAGTTTGGTCTTACTGAGAAATTTTTAATTTTTTCCTTAGCATCAAACATGTTGTATTTTAGTCCTAAAGGGATAGGTTAGACTATTCAAAATACCAAATATATCCCTAGGAAAGGTCACTTAAACACACCTTCTAAATGCAGGCAACATCCGAGTGTAGTGGTTCACGCCTGGAATCCTGGCACTTTGAAAGCTAAGGCGGCAGGATTGCTTGAGCCCAGGAGTTTGAGACCAGCTTGAGCAACATAGAGAGACTCTGTGTCTATAAAAGAGAAAATAAATTAGCCAGGTGCAGTGGTGCACACCTGTAGTCCCAGCTACTTGGGAGGTTGAAGTGGGAGGATCGCTCGAGCCCAGGAGTTTGAGGCTGCAGTGAGCTATGATTGCACCTCTGCACTGTAGCCTGGGTGACAGAGTGAAACCCCGACTCTCAAAATATTTTTTTAAGTAATAAACAAGTAAATAAATTTCAGACCACGGTCATGAATGGCATTTTAGTGCCATGAAGGAAAGTTTTTGTTTCATCCTTCATTTCCAAACCTCAAACCCAGTGAGGAACTTACTGCCCAGTGTGGGAAAATAGCCCAGCTGTGCATTGATTTGCACAGCACACTGTAAGTTGCACAATTTCCTCCCGTGATTTGGTAATATTCATAATTTTTATTATTTTCATCAATCCTGAATCAAGATCAGAGACCCCCAATTCCCTATTAGTGAAGCCCCACGTGTAAATCAGGTTTCAGATGTGACCTGTTTGCCCCAATAGGGCTGATTTCTGTATTTTGGTTTTTAGTCCATATCATTGCTTACAGGATGATTATTCAGTAATTGTGAAAACTCTTCCCCGTAGCATAGGTTCTCAAGATGTCCCCCAGCCGTAGGCCATGGATGGCAGCCTGTGATCGTGCCCATCCCTCTTGTAGCTGGTCCAGGTGATGCCAGAGTCAGTCTGGGCTCTGTGTAGTGCGGGGCTCTGCCCCACAGTGCATCGTGAGGCCCGCTGGGATGTGCATGTGACAGCAATCACTGCCGATGTCATGTGATGTCATAAGGGACTTTTTCCAGTAGCTTTTTCTTCTGATTCCCTGACCATCATCTCTGTCATTCACTGGTGACCAGGTTTACAAGTTTCTCGCAGGAGTATGACTTGATCTGCGTCTGCCGTGAAAGCTGTCCTTCTGAAGGCTGTCTCTGTCATGTGGGATTCTCCTCCACTGATGCCTCCATGCCATTCATTGAACAAGTTTCACTGCAGTTGCTTGATACGAGTGATACGCAGATTGGCTGGTCAATAAAAACAAATTCTCACATAGTTCTTATCTTACATCCTAGTAGCTCTTGACTGTTTTTTTTTTTTTTTGGATGCTTGTAGAGATTGTCACCTGCCACAGATTCATTTTTCATAATATATGTTCTTATTAGAGTCCTATTCATTATTAATATTTATTTATTTATTTATTTTTTGAGACTGAGTTTCACTCTTGTCACCCAGGCCGGAGTGCAATGGCACTATATTGGCTCACTGCAACCTCCACCTCCTGGATTCAAGTGATTCTCCTGCCTCAGCCTCCCGAGTAGCTGGGATTACAGGCACCCACCACCGCGCCTGGCTAATTTTTGTATTTTTAGTAGAGATGGGGTTTCACCATTTTGGTCAGGCTGGTCTTGAACTCCTGACCTCAGGTGATCCACCTGCCTTGGCCTCCCAAAGTGCTGGGATTACAGGCGTGAGCCACCGCGCCCAGCTCATTATTAATATTTATTATGTTAGGTATTTTCTTAATATTTAAAAATTAAAATATTTCCTAAAATATTTAAGTATTTATTCAATATTAAAAACAATCTATTAAAATTGTTTTACTTTTGAGCTATTGATCCATTTTGGGTGTTGGGGAGAGAACACAGCCCGACTATAACTAATATGCATATGATAAGCATAAACAACACACAAATATTAGGAAAATATCTGAGGAAAGGTATGTGCACTATTGAATGTCATCTGAGAACTGACCAATGAGATTGCTCCAGTGCACTTATTTTAAGAACATACCAATATGAAAACTTAATGAGGGGTCTATGAAAATCATAACTGATAAAACATTTAAGATTTATGAAATGTGTGTATAAAATAATTCCATCACTGTTTCATCTTTAACCACCAAACCATCACCTGATAGCCATTCACCTGATAGCAGCAAGAACAAGCAGGCCAACACACTCCACATTGGTGAGATGACATTAATCCTCCCCATAGCCTTCGCGGACGTTGATACTATCACCACTTGTAGACAAGACCAGTGAGGCCGGCTGGGGCCACGGAGCAGGGAAGGGCAGAGCGTGCACCCCCATAGCATGCTGCCTTCCTGTAGAAATCCTAGCGGACCTTAGGGACCTGGAAAGAAAGAAGCAGGGAAGAACACTCGGAGATGAATTTCAAGGTGTCTGTGGACAAGTCCTTTTGTGGCTTGTGGGCAAAGTACAGTGGATCAGCTCTGCTCCAGGGCATCCATAAATCTGCCCCAGGTGTGGACTGCACCCTGGCTGTCCACAAGCCCAAAGAGCAAACATCCTCTGAAAACGTGTTTCCTCTTAAAAGTTCATGCAAGTTTGTTGTCCATTGAGTAGCTTATCTTTGTGACTTGAACATTAAAATGTTTTAAATTACAATAGATTAAAATGAGAGCTTTTAGAAAATGCCTTATGTTCACCCTCACCCAGCACACGTCTGCTACTTTTGGGATAAAGGTACCCATCCGTATAAGCCCCAAATTTGTAATTCTTCATCAGGGTTTCTTGAAGGTCAAAGAAAATCAATTCAACTTTCTTTTTAATATTATGGGAGTGGAATGGGTGGGAGGGGCCAACTTGTCCTGGGTGGCCTGTGACTTTCTGCTGTGTCACTGAATGTCCTAGATCTCAGGAACCCCTTAGTCCCAGCAAACCTGGACAGTGGGTCAGCCTAGCAGAGGGCATCAGGAAAACCTGTCCCTGTACATGAGACAGATTGAATCCTGTCCTGTTGTGGTTACCCCTGTGCTCATTTCAGTGAGGGGGTGGGAAGTCCTGTCTTCATTTTCCCAGCGCAGATGCACTAGGAGGTTATTTAGGAAGGCAGGCAGTCCATGAACGACACTTAAACCCATGCTGATGATAAGGTTTGGGCCTAATGCAATGAATACATTGCTCATTTTTGAATTGAATAAATATAGTTCATTCTGGGCAAAGCTGCCTCTGTCATGCTGTCGGGGCCTATTAAAATTTGGATTATCACTTGTCTATGGCAGCTTTAACTTTTCCAGTTACCTGTTTCTAATATTTTAAAGTTTTGCATTCATAAATCCACAGCTCTTGCCTACTCACGGTGGCTCCTGTCTTTTTTGCATTCCCTGTCTTCCCTATTTAGATTATTTTAGCAACTCTTCATACTTCTGCCCTCTCTGCGTGTCCTTGCGTGGATGAAGGAGAAATGGGTTGTCAGAAGCCACCAGATATCATGCCGTCAGCACGATCACTTTCTTGGGCAAATGGGTGGGGATTATTCTGAACTCGGGGGAGGTCAGAATTCACCCCCCACCCCAGTCTTCTACCCCAATCTCATTTCCTCCCAAGAAATTAAATTTCTTCTTCGTTAACAAGCTTGTTAGAGTTTAGAGGTTTTTTTTTTTTTTTTTTTTTCTCCAGTGTCTCGCTTATTTCTTTATTCAGATACAGGAATGAACTCAGGCAGGTGCTGAGCTACCCCTCCTTCGCATCATCTCCAGCCTCACCCGTGAAAACTTGAAGCTATACTCAGAGGTGGGAGACCATTTGGTGATCTTTTCGGTAAATACAGCAAAAGGGAGAAAAAAGAACAATACCTAATGGATCCAACTCCTGCATCCAAGCAGACAGTTTAACCCCTGGGTCATCGTGTTTGTATTTCACTTATTGGATTGTTAATAGATTTTCTTCATTTGTGCGAGACGTTGCGAATGATGTGCGGAGGCCGGCCGGTTCCTCCGGCGCTGAGACTCGAGGTCCACCTGTAAGGAGATGGCGTTAAAAGCTGCTGGAGTTGCTGCCTCCTGACAACATCCCAGCTGTAGACTAGCAATCGCAATCCTCGGGTGGCAGTTTTAATTATCGGCACCGCGATACCATCAGCAAATGTGTAATTACGTGTCAGTTTCCTGGCTGTTGGGTATGAAAAGTGGATCCAGTGAAATGATGATTGTGGAAGCTGTAGACTCATATTTAAACAATTCAAAATGTGTAACTGGCAGTGTCATTAAACAGAGAGAGCCTGACCCCAGCTGTCACTTACTTTTCCTTATGCAGATTTGTTCGTGCTGTCTGTCAAAAGAACTCCATGGGCTGAAATGGGACAGAGGGAGGTGACATAATTCTCCGAGCAAAGAGGGCTGCTCTCCTTAACCCCACAGAGGCGTTCTTTTAGCCTAAACAAATACGACTGCTGAAATTGTAAATAAACCAAGACCATTACGGGAAATTATATAGACTTTTGCCGATGAACACACAAAGGCAGAATATCAAACAGACATCCCTTCTTAAAAAATGTGAATAAAACCTGCCCGATTGTCATGCACTTAAAGAAGAAGTACTGTGGTAATTGGGAGGGTTGATGTTTGAAGCAGAAAATTAAATGACCCTTTTAGTTTGAGATTAAAATTTTGGGTGCAAGATGAAGAAAAGGGGGGCTTATTTTGAAAACTGCTCTGTATCAACAGTGAGAAACATGAATGGATAAAAAAAATTACACAGATTTAAATAAACTTCAGTATGGATTAGGTTATAAGTTGTTATGGCCTGAAATGCTTTGAATCCAATTGGGAAAACAGAAATACATATGCTAAATAAATGAAGGTAAAAATAGACATGATTGGCCTTCTAAGAAGGGTGGGTTAAGAAGTGAGAAATACTCAAATTTCTGCAAATGTAATTACATAGTTCTGCAGCCTACCAACTACACACTCCCAGGAGATGGGAGAAACATACATTTGCTCTCAAAAGGCTTCATTTTACCTGGCATGCTAAAAAGGACCTTGGTAACCAAGGGTTAAGTCTGCATGCATGCAAAAATACATGAAAGGCGAATTTATAAAATGAACTGTGGAGGTTAAGTGTGGGGGTTAAACTAACACAATGAACTGTGAACACAAAGAAAAATGTTTCTTTAATTTTTAAAATGTTTTCACTTCTCATAATAAACTGAACTTGCAGTTGCATACAAACAATATTATTTCATACCCTGAAGACACCGCAATTTAAAGCTTGTGGAACTCAAATTGATTCTAGAAGCAATGTTATAACTACAGAGGCGCTTTGGCAATTGTGATCTTCTGAAGGGCATCAAATCACACCTCTGGTAGCACATCTGAAAGTAAACACTTGCACACATGCACACATACAAGGTAGGAGGCATTTAAAACAGGGTCAACTTCGCATTTATTTCCTGTTTCAAAGGCAGTTACTGATTTTCTCACAGGCTAATAGAAGCCATATTAATTGCCATGGTACGTTCACATTTGAAAGTAATAAATAGGCACATATTAAATCCTCTAAGGATTAATTTGTATTTTATCAGCTGTGAAAAGGGCAATTTTTTTACATATCTAGACTTAAGAGGTAGCCTTATTAGGCGTTCATTGGAAAACAAATTCTGCATATATTTTCTATCAAGGTTTAAAAAATTCCACGTTTTTCCTCTCAAAAATGGTACAGTGCAATGAGGAAAGCAATTAGGGTTTCTATACTAGACCAGCACCATTTTGGAATTTCGTGGCTTATCAATATTTGTATGGCTGGTTAAAGATAAGAAATGATAGGAAATGGCACACTTTTATGCATTTTATCATACTGGACACACAGGGACTTGGGTTTCAAACTGCGTCGTGTGCCCATTGCTTGAATTGTCAAGCTGTGTTGATGATTCTTTCTCCTGTATTGATAAGAAACGTCACTGGATACCCTCCCATATGTGGGTTGGCATGGACCAGGTTGTAGAAGGCAGTGTGTGTGCGGCCCAGCACCCATTTTCCTTTGTTGTTCACAGAGAAGATGTGTCCTTAGGCACTGGTTCGCCGGTCAGTTGCACTCTGCCTTCCTTGAGCATGGCTGGCTGCTCTCTGGCTCTCTGTGGGGTCCCCTGGGAGGATCCCACTTTCTCTAGGTTAATAATTTAAAAAAGAAAAAGTGGCACAACAAACCCATGTTTATGCCTATGCTTTTCTTTGGAAAAGGGATTTGTTTCAAAGGTGCTTATGTTTTTACCCAAGAAGTGTTAAGTGGTCCAGTTAAACTAAGGCATCTGGAGGAAAAAAAAATGTCTTCTGCAATATGCTTCCTCAAATGGGTTGTCTTGTTTGACTTGAAAGTTCCCTAGGGAGAGCCCTCCCACAACTTCCTTTGGAAGTCCATTCTGCAATCTAATAGATCTTATTGTCAAATGCTTTGTTAAACTTTTACTAGAATATGTGTATTGCACTCAGCGTTGGTGAATCTTGAAATTCTATCAGGGAGACACAATCAAATTGGTCTCCCATGACTCGTTCTCTGGTCGTTTGGAATGGGTTCCCCTCTGCTTCTGGTATTTTTCAGGGAGTGGAGCAATGCATCCCCCTTTCCTCCACCTCGAAAGCCCCCGCATCCGCACTGCGCTCATCAAGAGGAGGCCGTTGCCCGGAGCACAGCCGCTGGTTTCATTTTCAATTTTGAAAAAACATGCCACGCGAATTTAAACTTTTAGAGATTGCTCGTGCCTAACGTTTTGCTCTAGAAATTCTTAATTTGGGAAGTTCCATATAGTCACCAATGTTCAGCTTTGAAACTGGGTGGTTCAGCCCACATTTTCCTTTGTAGATGACTTTGTGCAACTGAGCTATTTTAGATGATTTTCTCCTGCATCTTAGCTTGCTTCTGAACTGAAAAAGTTTTATTTGAAAACGAATAGCTACTCCTCATGGCCCTCTCAGAGACCTCCATGGCCCTCCACAGACCCTCTCTCCTCTGGTAGCTAAGATGGCCTTTTGACTAATGACGTGACCTTAAGAGAAGTACTTGCCTGAATGTTCCTTGTGACTGGCCGTGGTGGTGACAAGTGTGAATTGCATACAGAGCAAATGGTCTCAAACGGTTGCTGCTGATCTCACTGCCTTGCTAGTAAGTCTGTCCTGCCAGGCTCAGGACCCAGATAATTTATATTAGCATATATGAACGGGCTCCAAGCTAAGTGTTAACCCCCCATTATCACTTGTCACCACAGTTAATAGTTACCAAATACTGATGATTTTAGGCATAGGTATTTTACTGTCCTTTGTAAAGAGAATCTAGATTTAGAATTAATGAACTTAAATTCTGTATCTTTGAGGCAAATTCCTACCAGTCTACAGAACAGGGCATGTGGCATGTTAGACCTTGGTAACTTCTCGTAAGATTATTCATTAAACAACATATTTAAAGTGGAAAAAAAAAAAAACAACAACACACACCAAAAGGAAGAACTCCTAACAGTTCCTGTGAAAGCACTAGGCTTTCTCAAAGATCCAGCGGTTTCCAGACTTCTAGTCTTTAAAGTACAGCCAGCAATTTTAGTTCTACCCTGAGCTCATCAGAGAGGCAGAATCCGAGGACTCACCCGACCTCAGGTTGGAGATTCCAGAAGCATTACAGGCCTCACCTGATGTGGCCAGAGGGAGCACTTGGGTCTCTCCAATTTACAGGGCATCTCATGCTGCAAACAGTTTGACCCTGGGGGCATTCAGAGGTCACCTTTTGGCCCAGCCTGGAAGCCTGAGGAGCACAACTAGGTGGCCTGGTGACCCAGAGTGGCTGACCACATCATGGCGAGCCACCGTGCTGTTCCCTTGGGAAGGTGCATGGAGCTCATAGGTGGAAGCATCTCTGAGAAACACTCTCCTCCAGCTGCCTCTGGGAAGCCCAGTGCTCTGGACCTTGTATTTCCCACCCTCTAATTTTCACTTCCTTTTGGCTTGGGCAGAATATTCAAGTTCATGGCCTACCTGGTCTCCAGCTCTGTCTCCAACCCATTAGGCTCATGTTCCCAGCACTCTTGGGAATGTGGTTCTTCCTGCACCCCAGGCAGGGGCAGGGGGACAGGGAGACCAGGCTGATGGGGGTCTGCAGGGGCACCACCTGCTTGGCTGCCTCTGGAAACGTCAGTCAAAGAGCTGGGTGCTGGAAGCACTCATTAGTGGCTGTATCCCCTTCAATATTTCCCTCAAACTGAGAAATCAGCTTCATTATTATGCATTTCATTTCATTTCCTTAATATCCTTAATATTCTGTGGGAATATTCTTAATATTATGGATATGTATGTGCGTGTGTGTGTGTTAAAGGATGTAATAATATCCTTAATAATCTGTGGAAATATTATTTCACCCTATTGGAGCAAAGAGTGGGTCATGATAAAACTTCCAGACTGGATGTACTCCCTGGGGTCTGTTGTCTTAATTCATAAATGTTATGAGAATCAGTACAACCACTGCATTTTAGAATGTCACCACTGATGTCGCTAGAATGTCACTGGTGTTCTAAAATAATAGTTCGACCATGTGAGCCAATCACTTTCAAAACCACCTGTGAACTGCCAGCCACGAGGGCGGCGCTCTGTCACAGCAGCATTCCGCTAGCTGCAGGCCTCTAGGGCTTACAAAACGCATGCTTTTAACTTTTGCAAGACTTGATTAATTTCTCATAGAAAACCATGTCATTGTATGATGCAGCTGTGCGTTGGATGCTTGTGTTTTGAGTTATGTATTATTTATTTCTGAATCAAATATGATATTTAGTGCCTACTCTAATTAATGAAATAAAGCTGGATTCATTTTGTGATTATTTGCATGCCTTCCTTCTTTCTTACTCTTCATGTTTTGAGCATCATACCATGTGGTCCCTCAGAGGACAGAGACAAATGACTACCTTCTGCAAGGACAAGGTGTGAATTGAACTGAATTTTAAACACTACGCTCTTTGACTGCAGTCAACATTTTTAAATATGGAGCAATTACATGCCAAAATGACACAAGAAACATGCCTTCTAGAGATAAGCTGTTGCATTTTTTTGGGCAAGTGCAATATGTAGAGATAAATGTTTTCTTTTCCGCTAAACTTTACAAATTGCGTAAGCAAATAAAATAACTGTTATCCTGGAAATCACATTGTGGATATATGTCACCACCTAAATATTGCTGGAAGTTTTCTTTCAAACTGCGTGACTCTTAGCTTTGTTGGTATTTTATAACTTACACCAGCTTTGGAATTTTAGGTTTTTGTTGTTGTTGACAAAGAAAATTCATGCTTCTCACAATAAATTTCCAAAGTATAGAAAAGTATGAAGAAGACGCAGATGCCCCGAGTCCTATCTGTCGAAGGCTCTCAAATGAAGGGCTGTGTTTTCGTTGACTTGATTAGCTTTTAAAGTTGTAAAAACAACATCTCTCCCTAGTACTGTTTCTGTTCACTCATCTTAAGGTATTAGTAACTTTATTTTAAAAGCTTTCCATATGATTGATGACGTGCCCAAGATTTGCTGGGAATGCCTTTATTCATACATCTTTAAAATTTACTGAAAGGCCTGCATTTAAGCTCTATATGAGTGCTGACACCATTTCTTATTTCATCAAGAAACTGTCTTCTTTTAGCCTGCATTCGGAGCTGATGGATCAGGACAGATGAAGTGGAGTGGAAGAGCTCAGGCCAACCCACTGGAGACAAGGTAGAAGCCAGGGCTGGTAGGACTAAGGTTGACAGCTCAGGATGTGGGAGCTATGGAGAGGAACCAGTGCACAGACTTCCATGGCAAACACAGCCACAGCATGGTCGGCTAAGCGAATGCTCCTGGTTGCGCACCCAAAAGCCTTATCAGATAAGGATTCCCTGCTTGTGTCTTGGCCTGTTGGTTTCTGGTGAGATTGGATGGAGCTGTGCCTGGTCAAGATATTGGTTTCCTTTTCAAGGATGTTTAGAGAAGTGATTTGAATAAAAATGACTCTTTACAAATGTTTAACCTTTTTAATCAGCCAACCAAAGTCTTTTTCATCAATTTTTGGCTTTTATTAAATCTAAGAACTCATATCCTAATGAAAAGAAGTAAGCTCAAGGGAAGATGGCGCTGAAGCCGTGTGTACAGGGAGAGGGCCCATATGCAGAGGAAAAGCCCCAGCAGTGCCTAAGGCCCACCTAGCGGCTGGTTATAGGTGGCTGTGTCTGCAACAACAGAAGGATTGTGGGCCCGACTGCGGCTGCAGGGATGGCTTCCTAAGTACACAAAACCATCTGGGCAGTTCTCCACTTTCCCTCTGGCCATCTGGAGGTGGTCACCTGGCCTCAGGAAGGTGCACCGAGGAAGAACCGGCATCTGTGCATGGGTTCCAGGGAAGTTAGGGATAGAGAGAGGGGCCTTGAGCACAGAACTCAAACCTTTCCTGGTTTCAGGGATAGGAGCCAGGCCTGGATCTTCAGCATGGAGCAGAAGGTCAGGAATGCCGACCCCTGAGCCAAGTGGAGCAGAGAATGGTCTCAGCCACTAGAGTGGCTGTCTGTGCTGCGGGGACACTGCCAGCTCCTCTACAGGCACGGCAAGTGAGGGAACCGTGAGCATCTCCCCACCTTGTTGGCCATGACTTGGGGCTCTGTGTAGATTAGAGCAGCAGGAGAGGCAAGAGGGGTGAGCTCAGGGTAGCAGGTGCAGGGGGACACAAGAAAACGGAAGGTGCGTTTGGAGAGTGGGACCCCTGAGGACAGGCCAAAGCCACTAGGCTTATGTAACCCAGAACAAAGAGAGCTGCATGGCAGACTCAAGAAAGCCACTGAGGAGTAAACTGGAGGGATGCCTGCCATGTGTTACAGGAATATTTTTTATAGAAATAACAACAATTTATTGAGAAAAGTTCGAGGCTGCTCCCACAATGTCTTCAAGCCCATGAAGAATATAGAATCCTCCTACAATGATTATGGAGTCAAAAGATGTCTATTAAAAATAACTTGTGGATTTGTTCCCCCCCTCAGCCTCATATGCTGTTCTCCTTCCTTCTAACCCTGAGTTCCAAGTCCAAGCTCGGCAGCTCAACCCACAGCCACACACTTACAAACTTCCCTCAATCCTTCTGGCCCGCTTCTCTGTGGTTCCCAAGTTTAATTTTCTCAAAAGGAAAAATCAGTTCTAACATGTAGAAATAAGCATCCCATCCACCCTCTAAGGGTGCCATTTAGGAACCCATTTAGTAAAAGTGATTTAGTCACTTACAAAAGTTTACTCCTAAAATTCTTGTGTAGTTCCAGTCTCCTGCCTAGCACTTCAATCAATAACGTATTATTTCCTTCTATAACCTCGGCCTGTGTTTCCCAGTTTTGAATTAGTTGTTAAGTCAAACATTAGGTTGGCAACCATCCATTTCCCCATCTACTTTTGGCTTATGGGCACTGAGTACCCGGCAGTCCTGGGGAACATCTTCGTCTGTTTGGGGTGGATGGTTTAGGATACACTTAACCTATCTTCTTAGTCTTACTCTCAAACTCTGAACCATTCTGGTTTCTCTGCCCTGCACTTTCGGATCCCGCAGAGTCTCTCAGATAGCAGCCTGCATACTGGCAAACCCTAACGCTCGGTATTCTGAAGGCTTTCCCATCTGGGATGTCTTCTACCAATTTCTTCCTCGCAACAAACTCTTTGCTTTACTGCAGGTGCTGACTGTACTTCTTGGAGAATGATTGACAGAATTTAATGTGCTTCACAACCTGGGGCAAGTTCCATCACTTCCGCTTCCTGATGGGGAAGAGGCAGAGGGGGGATTCTGGGATCCCTGCAGCTCCCCAAATTTGGATTCTCTGGTTCAGTTATGTTTCCATCACCTAAAGGTGGATGTGCTCCAAACACACACTCCTCAAGTTCAGTTCTGCACAAGTTCTCTGCTTAAATCAGTCTTGACCCATAGTTAGTGATTGTTCTGTTAAGACTTGATTTACTTTTAATTTCAGTTTTTTTATGAACATAAATTTGATAAGCTGTCATGAAAGGTAACACCTTTTGTTATTTATAGTACACTGATCTCAGCTTTTCTCTACCCTGCTTAAGAAAGAAATATGTTTGATTATTTTGCCCGTGGTTATTGCTGTAAATCAAGCTAGCAATTTTAAAAAAGCAGGTGAATTAACTATTGGGTCACTGAAGCATGTGTGGAATAATGAAATAATAATGAGTGAGAGAAAGAAACATTGACACAGGACAATATTTAGCCAGTATCCTCTTGGTTGCAAGTGACTGAGTTCCCAGTTATATCTCCTTACACCAAAGCAGGCATTTAGTAGGGTTGGTCAAGGAATTGGCTGGATCAGAGGTTTAACCTATGCCATCAGAAGTCCATCTGATCTGTCTTTTTCATCTCTTGATTCTGTTTTCTTCTGTGTTGGCTTCATTTGCAGGCAGGTTCTCCCCATGTAACAGAAAACATGGCCACTTGCACCGTGATTAAAGGGTGGTGGTCTTAGTGAAAGGAGATCTTAGGTCTTAGAGACAGCTCTGGCCAGCCTGGCTCGGGGGCTGTGACTGTGGCAAGACCAGTTATATGGCTGGGCCTGGGACAGGGGCCCTTTCACTGGGGAGAAAGGGTCAGCCCTACTGGTGCCCATGGAATGGACCCCACACAAATAAGGGGGTCTTCTGATGCAGCCCATCAGAAGAAGGGATAATGGGAAAACTTGCTGGGCAAACACCACCACAAACATCAAGGACCAGGAGAGGAGTGGCCTTTCTGCCTCTCAAGATGCTGAAACATGATACAAAGATTTCAACTTTACTTGTTTCTCATGTGAAGTGGAAGTGTTTACTGACCCTGGTTTTGAATATTGTATCATCTCTATCTTGTGGCATGGATTTGCACATTTATTTGCCTAAATTCTAAAGACACTCGGTTGTATTATACCATATTTCACCTTGGCTAATGGCATATATCCATCATCCTCTCATTTGATCTAGACAATAAACAATAGGCTATTTCATAATAACTCCTGAGAAAAATCATGAAATTGTTACATCTGCCATTACAGATTAAATATATTCTTGTATTAACCCAACAAGTAAATTTCTCTGCCTTCTCTGGTTCATCTGGTATTAAATCAACATCAAGGTAAAGAATTCCTTAGCAACTGTTGCAAATCTTATTGGCTTAGGAGTGCTCCCAGAGCCTACTCCCTTCTGCTACCCATACCTGTGCATGTGGACACATGCATAAACATTCATACCCCCACCACAGGGGGACACAAGCATAAACACACACACCTGTACATGGGGATACATGCATAAACACACACCTGTACATGGGGATGCATGCATAAACACACACTGCTGTACATGGGGATGCATGCATAAATACACACACCTGTACACGGAGATACATGCATAAACACACACACCCCTGTACATGGGGATGCATGCATAAACACACACACACACCTGTACATGGGACACGTGCATAAACACACACACACACCCCTGTACATGGGGACGCATGCATAAACACACACAACCTGTACATGGGGACACATGTATAAACACACTTACATATACCTGTACACAGGGACACATGCATAAACACACATACACATACCTGTACACAGGGACACATGCATAAACACACACACACACCTGTACATGGGGACTCATGCATAAACACACACACACACACCTGTACATGGGGATGCATGCATAAACACATACACACATCCCTGTACACAGGGACACATGTATAAACACACACCACTGTACATGGAGACACATGCATACACACGCACACCCCTGTACACAGGGATGCATGCATAAACATGCACACACACCCCTGTACATGGCGATGCATGCATAAACACACACACACACCCCTGTACATGGGGGCGTGTGCATAAACACACCTGTACATGAGGATGCATGAATAAACACACACCCATACATGGGGACAAATGCATAAACACCACTGTACACGGGGACGCATGCATAAACACACACACACCTGTACACATGGATGCATGCATAAACACACCTGTACAGGGGGACACATGCATAAACACACACACCCCTGTACATGGCGATGCATGCATAAACACATACACACCCCTGTACACGGGGATGCATGCATAAACACACACCCCTGTACATGGGGATGCATACATAAACACACGTACCCCTACATACAGGGACGGATGCATAAACACACACACACCTGCACTCCTATGTAAGTGCATCTTGAAGTAGATTTGACCATGTTTATATCTTCCTAACACGTTTTGCTTCACAATCCTGTAATGCTGTGATTTTTCCCTCCTTTAAACAGAAGAGATGGGTTTCCCTTCCCCTGCCCGTGAGCTGGATTAATAGTTAATGATGGCTCGGGAGGAGAAACAAAGTCTGTGGGGTGTGATCAGAGATTAGTCTTTTAAAACACAGCTAAACATTTTGTCTTCGGTTTAGCTGCTCACTAGGCTCCCGCTGGGCCTCCTGCAGAGACCATGGTGCTGGAGTTCAGATCTGACTCCCTGCCCTGGGCAACGGAGCCAAGATTCCTGGTGGCTGAGTGGACATGGCTGATGCCCAGGATGGACCACCTTCTTGTGCTGGAGCCTTGGGCTGCCCCGATGGTGGCACGGGCCAGAATTCTCAAGGGCTATGCTTCACTCTCCTTTCTGAGAAGGAAGGCATGAGCCTGCAGATGAAGGCAGATCAGAGGGGGTGGTCATGAGGATGTTGTCCTGGTGGCAAAGTTACTGGGGGAGCCCTGGGCAGGCATCTGGCTAACTGGGTGGTTTGGAGGAGAGGCATTAACTTTCCAGGGACAGAAACCCCGTCTCTTCCTAAAAAGAGCATATTGGCAGAAGCTGCATGAAACAGGCCTGGAATCTGCAACCTAAAAGAACCCTGGAGGGGGTTCAGGGCTTGGATGTGGCCATAGTGGTGCTCACAGTACCCGTGGGGCAGCTCCCCACGGATGTGTGACTCATGTTCCCTCACTACTGGATTCCTTCAGACCTGGGCTCTGCAAAGGACATGGGACAGCTTCCAGGCAGTGAAGCCGAGGGTAGCAGAAGGTCTCTCCATCTTGAGTCTGAAATCCAGACAGAGGCCTGGGCTGCCATGTCACTGGCGAGCTTGCGGCCAGCAGGGACGAGAGGATGGCGCCACCAGGTGCTATGGATTCTTTGGTTACAAGCAAGAGAACCCAGCTCTGGCCCCTAAAGCAAAAATGGCCTTTTCTGGCAGGGAGCTGGTGGGAAGCTGGGATGGGCAGGAGCCAAAAACAGGAGGCAGGAGGCTCTTGCAGCAGGGCCCCTCAGACGCGGTGCAGGCACCACTGTTTTCAGGAGACGACTCCACAGCCTCTGTTTATATTCCTGGGAAGGAGGGTTTGACTTCCTCCAGTGGGGAGGACACGATGCCCCTGAGGAAGTCAGTGCCGCTGGGAGGGCATGGAAGGCCAGCAGCCTGAAGCCCCTAGTGTCCACTCAGCGTACCTTTGAAATGCTTTCTTTCAGGTCCCTCTGGAAGGGATTATGTTTCCAGGGGTCCTCTGTTGTCATATTTCCCCCCCGTGCATTTTGCTTTGGACTCACGGTAGGTGTGCCCTGAGCTGTGGAGTGTCCCCTCCTCATGGAGTACCCAGAACAAGGCCATTGCCACAGCCCACTCCGCACTTCCAGCATCTCCCTGGAGCCAGCATGGTGGCCTGGCCAGCCTTCATTTGCTGAAACACCAACACTGGGGTGGCCTGTTGATGTCTGGCTCATCAACGGGATGCACTCTGCCTGTACTTTGCCACAACCAAGCTGACCTGGCCACAGAAATGTGGCTGTGGGCCCAGAAGGAAGCCCCAGCAGGCCCATCCCATCTCTGGGCATAGATGCTCTCCAGCACAGCTCTTACAGGCTGGACTTGCAACAAAGGCCGGCATCCACTCCTTGCTGTCTTCAACACTGTTTACCGCTTTCAAAGAGGAAAACGTAAGGCCAGCGGCTGTGTGATGTGGGCTGAGCTTTTTGGCATTCTCTGTTTCCTCCTCCATAAAATGAAGACTCTCAAAGGTGAGGGGCAAGTGCTGTACATTACTCATCCACCCACCCAACCACTCATTCACCCACCCACCCACCCATCCACCCATTAACTCACCCACTACCCACCCATTAACTCACCAACTCACCCACCCACCCATTAACTCACCCACCTACCTACCCATTAACTCACCAACTCACCCACCCACCCATTAACTCACCCACCTACCCACCCACTAAGTCACCAACTCACCCACCCACACATTAACTCACCCACCCACCCACCCATTAACTCACCTATTCACCCACCCACCCACCCATTAACTCAGCTATTCACCCACCCACCCACCCACCCATTAACTCACCCACTCACCTACCCACTTACCCAGTCACCCACCCACCTACTCAGCCATTAACTTGCCCACTCAGTTGCCCACTTACTCATCCAGTCATCCACCCACCCACTCATTCACCCAACCACCCACCCATTAACTCACTCCCTCACCCACTCACCCACCCATCCAAGTACTCACTCATTTACCCAATCACTTACCCACCCATCCACTCACCCACCCAGCCACTCATTCACTCACCCACTCACCTACCCAATCAACTCACCCACTCACCCACCCACTCACTCACCACTCACTCATTCACTGATTCACTCACTCACTCATTCACCCACCCACTCATTCACTCACCTACTCACTCACCCACTTATTCACCCACTCATTCACTCACCTACTCACTCACCCACTTATTCACCCACTCATTCACTCACCTACTCACTCACCCACTTATTCACCCACTCATTCACTCATCCACTCGCTCATCATCACCCACTCACCCACTTATTTACTCACTCACTCGCCTACCCACCCACTCATTCACCCAACCACCCACCCATTAACTCACTCCCTCACTCACTCATGCACCCATCCGAGTACTCATTTACCCAATCACTTACCCACCCAACCACTCACCCACTCACTCACCCACTCATTCACTCTCCCACTCACCCACCCACCCAGTCACCCCCTCACCCACTCATTCACTCGCCCACTCACTCACCCACCCACCCACCCAGTCACCCACTCACTCACCCACCCACCCACCCACCCAGTCACCCACTCACTCACCCAGTCACCCACTCACTCACCCACTCACCCATTCACTCATTCACTCACTTACCCACTCATTCACCCACTCACTCATTCACTGACTCATTCACCCACCTGCTAATTCACTCACTCACCTACTAATTCACTCACTCCAGGTCTCCTCAGCACTTCTGGCAGGGTGTTATGGATAGAGGGATGGACTGAAGAAATTTACAGGATTATCAAGAAATCTGGTCCCACTGGAGAAGAAGAAATGCAAAACTCTGTTTCTGAGCAATAACAAATATAATTTAACTCCACCCACTGATTCAGTGGTTGAATAATTAACTAACATGACTTCTGGAGATACAGATTAAAATAAATAGACGCAATCTATCAGATGTCATCATTGCACCTAAAATACATATGGAAGGATTTTGTTCCTGCCAACAGATTATGAAACAAGACATCTTAAATCACTGGCCTCTATTTGAACTTACAAATATTTTTAATTTTAAAAGTGTTTAAACCAGTAACTTTCATAAGTGAAGTTGTAACGGTCTGACAAAATGGAGGAGTCACTGAGCTGGACAAATATTTTCCTAATGGTTTTGCTGTTTTCATTCCTTTAAATATCAAGTAATAATATTTTTAATGTTTTTGTAAACATGAGATGTTTTAATGCTTGAAAAATTGTATGTCATAAATAAGCTTTATTATCTGTCAAAAAGGATGAAAATATAACTTTACATTTCTGTTTTAAAGTAATTTTAGTGCCTATTAGCTATAAAGTAACAGTTATATATAATTTAGAGTATGTAGTCACTCGAAACAACTTGACATTTTCACACAAACACGGAACCGTAATCATAGTCTTGGGATTTCATTGGAAGTATGCACCACTACAGGATATTAAAATAACTTATGGGGCACTGTAATTCTTGTTTTGTATTTGTCCAAGTAGTTGTGAAGCAGGCTATAAAGTAGTAAAATAAAAACCTAAGCTCCAACTCCAGCTAAGCCGCATTCTTAAAGTTATAGTCGTCTTTTCAAATTAAGTGTGATTAACCTAGCTGACATTTCTTGGTGTCATCTTTGACTTTTTCTTTCTTAATGATATTTTCTGTTTTGGTGATATATTCTATTTATCATAGCTTATTATTTGAGGCAGTATAATTGCTTCCCTAAGATAAAAACTCTGATTGCTTGTAGTTGCAATTCTGCTCTTTAATTGACAAAGGGTACATTACTTGTTGCTTTTAAGGGGGTGTGGACATGAAAGAAATTTTTGCTTTGGCTAAAACAAACAAAAGCTGAATTCTTAAGGGTGGTTTTGTCTACTGTTTTAATTTGAGTATATAGATAAGAGTCACTAGTCGACCAGTGTGAGGCTGAAAATGTTTAGCAAATGGCAATGCATATACAGGGTGTGCGTGGAAATGAAACTGAGTATTCAATCATATTCCGCTGGTTTAAAGGACAGATAATTTGGAAACAGGCTGGTTTCAAGTATATCTTTGAGGGATCTATGAGAGGAGTATTTTGCGAATATTGTAAACCAGATGTAATGACAATATTTAACATACTTAAGAGAAAAAACCATTTACTGCATCATTTAAAGAGCTGACACATAATTACGCTTGCCTCATTAAAGCAGGCCCAACATTATCCTCTTTCTGGCAATGCATATCACTGTATGCCCTTGAATAGAATGAAAAGGCATTTCTTTAAAATATTCCTTAATTGTACTTTTGCATTAATTTTGATTGGCCTTTTGCCCATTGGTGAGGTCTCCCAGTATCATGCGAAGCAGTAACACAATAAATGAAAATTCATCCATAATAACGAGCTCTATAGTTAAATATTATTCCTGAGAGAAAGGCCAAGGAAAAAATAATTTTTGTGTGGTTGAAGATGGGCACCATTTATAATCTACATATTGCAATTAAAACCACTCAAGGATTTGACTTCCGTTAATTTTAATTGAAGTGGTATGCGGGTAGGGATTAGGTGAGTGCGCAGATGTGCACAAAAATTAATATGAACCCGGAGAAATGTCTTTTCTCCATAAAAGGACTGACCAAATGTTCACAGATGGAATTTGAGAGGATCCTTATTGAATAAACCAGTAGGGCTCAGTTGGGTCATTTTGGTAGCAATTCCATATATTTTATGTTGGAAAAGACATACTCCTTTCTTTTTCTTTATAAATTATTCTCAGGCCTGATTAGTTAATGTCTTTAATTTGCATCAGTGCACCTAAATGAAAGTAAAAACAAATTAGCCCAATAAATGTACTTTATAGATGATGGTTTAAGGAGGTCAACAATTCTCAGCTAACAGATATTAATTAGGAATATTAACCACTGACGTCTCTGGGGTCAGCTGAGATGTTGGGGACAAAAGTAAAATGGAAAAGAAGGGGACACAGTGTGAGGAGGTGCTTAGAACTTTTCGAATGGAAGAACTAATGAGGAATTTGGAACTGCGAGATAAGAAAGCTCTAGAAAAACACCTCCGTGTAGTTTCTTCTGGTATTTCTGAAGACAAGTACAGTGAGGCTCACAGCAGGTGTGCAATAAAACATGCTGAATAAGCAAAAAGATGAATTGATAGATTGCATTTTAAATTTTAACACAGATTTCTCAATACATTTAGATAAATAATACAGGAAAGTTCAAAAGCACACCACCTTAGATTTCAGTAATTTGTGATTTTACAGCACAATATCTCATTCTCTGCAGAATTTCACACAATAGAGGCAAAAACTGAAAATGAAAATAAAACCCCACAGTAGCCAACACAAAATGATTTTAATTCTTAAAGTGGATCTGATAAAATGTCGAAGATAGGGAAAAACGTTATCAAAAGCAAGCCTAACAAAGATTCTTATTAATCACTTTCTCTAGGGAGACACATGTTACATCTCCCCTTCCTTATTTCTATAATTCATTCATAAAGCCAATAGAACACTGACCACAGAGGCAGGCCGTTTGTCTTGAGGAGCTTTCTGGGCCAGTACGTGGAATGATACCCATGTTTGGTGGAGAGTTTGAGGTCTGCCCTTTCCTTTTGCCATGGGACCACCCTGCCTTTGACACTGGAAGAGTCCATTCGGCCCTCAAGCAGGTAGCCTTAACTTAAAGAGATAATCTATGTTGTGCCAATAATTTTTTAAAACGTGATTTTTTTTTCTATGTTTTTAGACCACTTAAAACCCAACTGTTACCTCAGTCAGGGTCACATTCATATTCAAGAAGAACAATACTGTCTCATAATAAAATTAAGCCCAAAACTTCTCTGGTTGCTGAGTTCCTCTTGCAGGCTTGGGGAAAGGGAAAAGGCTGTGGTTACATTTCAGTAACCTAAGACTCTGGGATAAATTTTCTCACTTCCTGGCCAATGCTCTGGCTGTTGGGATAATTAATTTATCTGTTAAGGATTACATTTTCTCTTCCCAAAATATAGGCAGTTCTGGTAAATCTAGATACACTTGTCATAATTATAAAGAGTTTCAAATATCTCTTTTATGAATTTCACAATTCTCCCAAATTCTCAAGTTGAAATATTATTAACTTCGACATTGGGGTCTCAGTTGTTAGATTTGACATTGGCAAAGAGGATGAATTAAATTCCAAAGGGATCATGGAAGTCAGAAAAAATCCAAAAATGATGCATAATTTATACCTATATATTTTACTGATTGGATGAATGTTTTAATTTGATTTTCCCCATGAAATTCTATTATATAAAAATGACCTGATGGAGACTCTTTTGACTTTTCTGCCATCTGCCAGGACTTATGCAGCCTTCATTTCAAAACTCTGGGAAACGAACAAACCAACTTCTTCCAAGCAAATCAGTAAATTCCAGTTCTGGATTAGGTAAATGTGGGAGATTTATAGGCAACTCAGGTCACTAGTATAGCGGGCTCAACCATCTCTTAAAAGCTGTAGTCCTTGGCACTTCCTTCTGAAGGGGATGCACCTGGCTGATGACGTCACGTCTTTGTTGTTCATAACTCTAGATTTGTAACAATACCCCTTAATGTCAAGATTACATATCAGATTGTGAATGAGAGTAATATTAGTGACAACTTTTCATCTGCTCTTATTTTTATAAGCAATCATCTTTTGCAAGCTTCTGTCATTGTATAATTGATAATTTATGTGCAGCTGCCCTCCCCATCCAACATGACAGGTTCCTTTGTCACCAGATAGAACCCAGAAACATGTAATCAAGGGTCAGCTAAGCCCAGCCATAGTGCTAGGAAATTTACCCACATCATCTCTGGTCTTCACCCCAATTCTGCAAGGGAGGCAATATCATTTTTACTTTTTGATTAGAATATTGAAGAACAGAAGGAGTCTCGTTTATGTGAATAATTTATGTTTCTTACTGTCTCTGGTCTAAAGATCCAGGCAAAACAATTATTCTGAAATTCAGTACCAGCTCCTAAGAGACTTGTGCATTTTCTTTTCTCAGGAAAGAGGAGAATCACGTAAGTACATGCTATTCTACTCTCCTCTTTTACTGTTGGAAATTCAGTTAAGTATATTGTTCAATGGCAATGTCACAGTTAAGATAAGCTAGGTTGTGCTGCAAAAACAAACAGCCCCCAAATCTCAGAGTCGTAAAGCAACGAAGGCATATTTTTTGCTTATGCTAAATGCCCATCTGAGGTTGGCCAGGACCTAAGCTGGCAAAGAAGCTCCTTTCTGGAACATTGTCAGCTCTTGTGGCACAGGGGAAAAGAGGGCGGGGTGAGGCACAGATTCACTCTTAAAGCTTTCATTGGGAGTAACACGTCACTTCTGCCAACATCCCATTGGTCAAAGCAAGTTATGTGACCACACCTAACTTAAAAGGATAACTCTTCTCCGCAGGGATGTGCACATTGAGTCAAGATGACAGTGTGTTGGGGGATGGAAAGCAGCCCACGGGTGTGAGCTGGGATCCCAGCTCCTCCACCTGCAAGCTGTGTGATGTGGGACAAATTTCTTCATGTCTCTGTGCTTCAGTTCCCTCACTTTTAAAATGGAAACCATCCTAGGATGTTCCTCCCAGCGTCCAGCCCAGAGTGCACACTCACTCAATGGGAGCTTTGGGTCTTCACTGTGCAGGAAACCCAAGATGGAGGTGATGAATTCCCCTGCAAATGGGCTTCAGCAACCAGGGGGATGCTGAGCATTGACCTGACAGGCACGCAGGCCACACAAACTGTGGTTTCCTGAAAAGCTTCCAATTGGCTTACAATTCCGAGAATTTTGTTGAGGTTGAGAATATTTGGAAACTTGATGATAAAAATTTGCCACAAAAATAAAATGTCATGTTTCTTTTCCCTATGTATAAAAGTAAACCATGTTTATTGTAAAACTTTTGAAAGTCAAAGAGAGGATAATAATGCCACTTAGAAATCTATTCTGAATGGTTTGGGCATATCCCCCCAGCCTCTTTTTAGCGCAGGCTGTAGTCATTGCTTTACTATATTGAAATGATATTTGTTCTGTTTTGTAACCTGCCTTTGGTACTTGACAGTAGATTTGGACTATTTAACCATGTGAAAGGATATTCTCGACATGAATCTAAAAGGCAGAATAGATTCTAGTCTATCAGAGCAAAGTAACAAAATTCATTTAACTAGCCCCAGTTGGACATTTAGGTCATGTAAAAATTTTCGCCATTACAAATATCGTTGTGATGAACGTGAAGGTGCATAATTATTTGCAATTGCTTTTGCCTGTTCCCTTAGGAAGAATTCTTAGAAGTAGAATTCCCTGTTTAAAGGTTGTGCCCAATTTGAAACATTGTAGAAAATTGCGTTTCTGAAAGATTACACATAAAATAATGCTTCTATCAGCAGTGCATGAAAGTGCCCATTTCCCCAGTTCCTCACCCACACTGGGTATTTTGTGTTCGTTAAGTTTTGTAGACTTGGTGTCATAGAAACGATGCTTTGTTGTTATTTTAATTTGCATTTCTTCGATTACCACGAGGTAAAATTTTTATTACCACATGTTGTTGGCTATTTGGCTTTCTTCTCTCGTGAATCATTTGTTTCCGGCCTTGGACTCTTTATCAATGGAGGTATTTATTTTTCTTGTATTAATTTTTTAAGAGTCTTTTATAGATTAGTGATATATTCTTATATACTTTGTGTTTGCTCTTATTATTTACTTTATCTCTTGTATAACATGTGCATGTGTTTAAAGTGATTGCTGTCTCTATCTTTTCCTTTTGCTTCTGTGTTCCTACCTCTATCTTCTCCCAAGTTCAAATATTTATCTATATTTTCTTCTTCTTTTGTGTGTGTGTTTTTTTGTATTTTACCTTTAAAAGAATCCATTATGACTTAATTTTAATTTTTTCTGAGAAGGGGAATTTGACTTAATTTTTTCTAATTAACCACTTGAACTTGAGCCATTTATTGAATTAGACTTTAGCCTTTGCTTTGAAATATGACCTTTAACATGCTAAATTTTTTGAAATGTTGTAGCAATTATTTATTTATTTATTTATTTTATTATACTTTAAGTTCTGGGATACATGTGCAGAATGTGCAGGTTTGTTACATAGGTATAAACATGTGCCGTGGTGGTTTGCTGCATCCATCAACCCGTCATCTACATTATGTATTTCTCCTAATGCTATCCCTCCCCTAGCTCCCCACCTTCCGACATGCCCTGGTGTGTGATGTCCCCCTCCCTGTGTCCCTGTATTCTCAATCAACAACATGTTAAATTCTTATACACACTCCCAGTAAGATTTTTAGTTTCTCCCATTCTTTTTTTAATTCTCCCATTCTTCCTCTTAGGTAATCAGATAATCAGTATCAGTTAATAATTTTGTTTGCATCTGTATCTATCCATCTAGTCATTCATCCATTCACATATCTAGAATATAGATATTTTGATATTGATCTTGTTTTGTCTTATAAAAATGGGATCACAATGCAATTTGATATCTTTTAAAAGTCACTTGCCCATAGATCAAGTGACTGTCTTGCCAGTGCCTTGCTGTCTTCCCCATCTAGAAACACAAGTCCCTCTCATTTCATTTCAGACACTTTCTGATTGTTCTTCTTCACTTATTTCCAAGGTTAATTTTAGAATCATTTTTATGAGAAAAAATATCCCTTTTGGGGTACAAATGGAATTAACTTTATAAATTAGATTGGGAAGATTTGACATATTGTATTTCTGCTGTTCTTGTTTCCTATTAATGGACATAATATGACTGCTGATCTTGTTTAAATATCCCTCTTTGGCTCTCAATAGATTTTGCAGTTAAATGTAAATATTTTTGTTAAAATCATTTTTTGATATTCTAACTTTTTCCTTTCTATTGTGAGTGCAATTTTTATTATATTTTCTATCTTTTTATTCTTCTATAGGAAAAAATATGAATTTTTAAAACTTATTTTTATCTCATGATCTCTAACCTATATAGTTGGTTGTAATAGTTCTTCAGTTCATTACTTTCTCTCCTATGACAATCCATGAATAATGATTCTTTTGTCTCATATTTTCCAATATATATTCCTATTTTTTTCTGAACTAATTGAATTGAAAGACATCAGTGTTTCTTATTTTGTTGGAAATTTCTTTGGAAATGTTGTTGGAAATGTTTATTATGTACACTAATAATTTTATTATGTACATGTTTATTACACATAATAATGCACTTAATGATAAAATCCCAAAGAAATTTATATCCTTTTGTTTTTGCATATGCAGTGCATTTTAAGGCCATTTCTTGAAATAAATACATTATTTTTCTCTTTTGAGCTACAAATATAATTGATTATATTACCAGATTTTCTGGAATTAAGCCATCCTTGCCTTCCTGGAATAACTTTTATTTGATCATCTCTAAAATGTGTTCATTATTCATCTTGTTTAGATTTTCAAAGGTATTATGATAGGTGTTTACATAGAATGGTCTCTTACCGTTCCTTACATAGCCTTGTTTGTAACTGTCTCCTTTCTCCTTCCAAAAGTCATGCATTGCTTTTTCTTTATTTTACTGGTGCTTCATATTTTCAATTTTTGTTATTAAATTAGAACAAATAAAATAATCTAAAATTATCTGAATAAAGAGTTTATTTTTCCCTACTCCCTCTCCATTCTCCCATTCTTCTTTTTAGGCAATCAGATAATCAATGTTATTTAACACTTTGATTTGCATATCTGTCTATCTATCTACCTACTCATTCATCCATTCATATATCCAGAATATACACATTTTGATATTGATCTTGTTTTGTCTTATAAAAATGGGATCACAATGCAACTTGATATTTTTTAAGTAATGGTACATAGTGAATATCTCCCTGGGCTGATAAATAATATAAAACAACTGCTTAATATTCCATAATGTTTTATTACAGGATATTTAATTTAAGCTCTACTGATGGTTGATTCCAGTATATTCTTTTTCAAATAATGTTTTATAATTATACAGATAAATATGCATGCTGAAATTTTTATTGTATAGGGTAAATTTCCAGAAGAAAACATGCCTGGTTAAGAGAAAATATGAATTTAACCTTTTATAGATAATGCTAGTTTATTTCATTTAAAGTTTGTAATGATTCATTCTCCTAACTGCACTGCATGAGAATGTCCTTTTCCTAATGTTCTTGCTGACACTGAATGTTACGGATATTCATAATTTGTGCTAGTGTATAAAATGAGTGAGATCTCTTCACTGCTTCAATTTACATGTCCTTGACCACATATTTATTGATAATTATTTGAATTTTCTTTTCTTTGAATTTTCAGTCTAGATGTCTGTCCATTTTTTTTTTTTTTTTACTTTTTACTCTTCTACCTATACATTTGAAGAAGTTGTCAGTGATTTAAGGATACAGATATTTGTCTATTATATGGGTAGTCAAGAAGGTTATCATTTGTCTTTCTACATTGTTTGTGGCATCAGACAGCACACAGTTATTTAAAATACTTAAAGGTGAGCTAACTCCCTTTTCCTGTATTCCTTTTGGGTTTTACTTGGGAAAGTTTCTCCAGCCTCACTGCTATTCAAATATTATCTTAAAATTTAGTATAACATTTGATACATGGGTTTATTATCAAATGAAAGTGGCCAAATTGGTCTAGTCACCTCATATCCTTTTATTTGTTTGTTTTTGAGATGGAGTCTAGCTCTGTCGCTCAGGCTGGAGTGCAGTGGTGTGATCTCAGCTCACTGCAACATCTGCCTCCTTGGTTCAAGTGATTCTCCTGCCTCAGCCTTCCGAGTAGCTGGGATTACAGGCGTGTACCACCACACTCAGATAAGTTTTATTTTTTAGTAGAGATGGGGTTTCGCCATGTTGGCCAGGCTGTTCTCGAACTCCTGACCTCAAGTGATCTGCCTGCCTGGGCCTCCCAAAGTGCTGGGATTACAGGTGTGAGCCACGGCACCTGGCCTCCTCATATAATTTTTATTTGAGTTTTAGGTGGATTAAAATTAAAAAATAAAAATGGTCTTGACAACAAACTAGATTTGGACTTATCATATTGATTTTTCTGTTTTAATTTATTGGTATCTGATTTATTTAGCATACTAGGTATTTGCTCTGATTTCCTCTTGTTTCTAAGTGAAAGGATTAGTTCATCAGTTTTTATGTTTTGTTAATAAATAAGTTGATAGAATAATGAATTGCCCTCAGAATTGCTTCACCACCAACAAAAAAGCAACATAAGGCATAGCATTGTTTAGATTTGTTGCTTTAGAAAAGGCTGAAGAAGAGTGATCTGTAAATGTTTTTGCTTGTTGTGCTTTTAGTCAACTCTGCTATATTTTGTCCTTGTATGTCTGTTACTCCCTTTTCTTCTTAATGGGAGTTCTTTTTATCCTTATGGTCACATTGTGCCTTTTGATGGAAAAATTATTAATTAAATTCAATCCAGCTGAAAAAAATATTATTGCTTCACCAACAACATATAACTTGGCTGGTCCTATTTGTAAGACACAACTTTTTTTCCCTCTGACATGTTAAGATTCTGCTCCCAGTCTGGCACTGCATGTTCTAAAGGATGACTTGGAGGCCATCTGTCATTGCTCTCTTATGTAGATAAACTCTGTTTTATCCAGAGAAAGGCAGGATGTGCTTTCTTCCTCCTCCTTGTAATTTTTCATCACTTGCTGGAGAATATATAAATATGCCTCTCACCTATGGCTTTTACATGAAACACTGTGAACTTTCTCAATCAGCAAGCCCACATCATTGTTGCTGTTTTAGTTAGAGAGGGTAACGTTTGATAACTTCTGTTCTTTGGAGGGACAAGAGATCCCTTCTAGACCACCAGTTAATTTATCATGCTCTTTTCTTTCATCATTTTCATTTCTTTGTCCTTTTCCTCTCTGTTCAAAAGAGAATCCCAAATACATATGCCATAGTCATGGTCACATGTTCTGTGGTTCACTGTCTACAACATGGCTTTAAATCCTGCTGCACTTTTAATCCTTTGTATCCCTTTCTTTACTCATTGCTCTCTCTTTGTTCATTCTCTCCTTTCATATTCTTATTTTTTATTACTATTTTTTTTGACACCAAGCCTCGCTCTGTTGCCCAGGCTGAAGTGCAGTGGCGTGGTCTCGGCTCACTGCAACCTCCACCTCCCGGGTTCAAGCAATTCTCCTGCCTCAGCTTCCTGAGTAGCTGGGACTATAGGTGTGCGCCACCACACCTGGCCAGTTTTTGTATTTTTAGTAGAGATGGGGTTTCACTATGTTGGCCAGGCTGGTTTTGAACTCCTGACCTCAGGTGATCCACCTGCCTCGGCCTCTCAAAGTACTGGGATTACAGGCATGAGCCACATGTCCAGCCATATTCTTATTTTTTTAATCTTGTTGGTTTTAATTTCCTGTGCTTTTTCACTGGAGTTGAGTTTTGAGCTCTTGAGCATGCTGAATGAATTCCAGGGGCTCACTTCTAATTTATGTTGTGGTTACTAGCCAGAAGGATGCTCTTTCTCTAAGTTGAGAACAAGATTCATGATGTCTTATTGTGTTGTGCTTTTAGAGTTGCCTCGTGTTGTATTTTTTATTTATATTTCTGATTGAAACAAAAAGATGAAACAAAAGAAGAAAGAGCTCCCCAGTCTCAATGCTTCAGCTGCCCAGAAAAATGGGTGGAGACAGGGACGTTTCTCCACTGGTGGAGGGAAGGTGGCTGCACTCAGGGTCCCACTGAGTCCTTAGGTACTAGGGGGCATCACTGAGCGTGTGTCTGTCTATGTTCACATACACCCTCTTCTCACCTAGTATGGTAAGTGAGCAAGGTGCACAGAAACACTTCATCCCAGCTGGCATTACACTAAGCATTTTTCCTGCATCTGCGCCTGAGTTTGTAAACCAGGATACCGTGTGCACCATCCATCCCACACCTTGTTCTGTTATTTTCTGGGAATTTCTGACTTTTAACTCACATGAAACAACACCAGACCTTCTCTTGATGTGCTCTGGTTGGAGTGATGGCAGATTCTTCCAATGTGCTCTCGGCTTTCTGCAGCCAGAATCTTTCTTGTGAACCACAGCCTGAGTTTTTCACGAGGCAAAACCTGTATAAGGGGACGTTGATTGTTGATTTTAAAAGTAGAGTTCCATTTGCCTCATTTTTTGAGATTTACCCAGAGTCTGCCATTAAGCTCTTAATTCATCTTAATTTTTAGAAGTACTGTGGTGCTTTCAATATTTTTAAAGTTGCTTTGTAAGTATCTTCGCAGATATACATCATTTATTTAACAAATAGTTTTGAAAACTCCTCATGTGCTAGTTTATGGGAATATAATCTTCTGAAAACAGGGTCAAAGATAGGTACAGGCTGTATCAGGTCTGCTAGCCAGGTGCTGTTTCAAACCAGAAGAAAAAAACAGTTGTGTATTTAAAACACCTAGAACACTACCCAATATACAGCAGATGCAAAATAGATTTTTCTTCTCTTCTACCCCATGCCTTTTGTCTTCATGTGAGGAAGGCAGGCTTGGTGTTTTTTTCTTTGCATGCTCAAATCAGAGAGGCAGAAGGAAATGCAGTGTCTGTAGGACCGTGTCAGCACTGGTGATGTGTAGGTGTCCAGGGCACACATTAGAATTCCAGTAACTGGTTATTCCCCTGACTGTGGAAAATACCTACGTACCCATGCTAGATCAATCAATAAATCTGAAATATTCATGAAAAACAGCAATAATCTTATGAATTTTTTTTAGGAGGTAGAAAGGAGAATAAACCAAACAATTCTGAATTTTAACATTAAAAAGTTTCAAGACAACAAAACCCAGAGTTAGTTTTGTATAAATAACAGATGAGTGTACCAATCGAGTGGGTAAGTGCTGGGAACAGAAAAACACGCAGGCCCATTGTCAGCTGAAATATGATAAGAGCATCCGTGTTTTTAAAGATATGGTGTTGTAGTTCTTAAAGGCAGCAGTTAGATAAAGAAAAGAATGGAAGCAAGACCCAGTTCCCTTTGGGATTCCCGATGACAACGTAACAGATGACTCCAGATGACAATGTAAGAGGGGGAATGGAAAGAAATTATATTAACAAACTGTTGTTGATGGTTATAATAAGATTTAAGCAACCAAATAACCGAACCTGAAAGACCAACATATTTTTCAAGATGATTTAGAAGGATCCTAACATTGAGGATGTCAAAGGCTGCAATTACGTCTGAACTCATTTTGGGAATGGCTTCCTGGCATCAGCTGCACTGAGAGTGTTATCGCATGTCTTGATGAGGGCATTTTAGCACGCCGCCGAAATTGGACTAAACTCCTCAAAATGCATTATTGTTATTTAGATGCATTTCTCCACATTGTGATCACCAATTTGAATTAGATTTGCAATTTAAAAAAATAATGGAGATTGCCAGTTGTAAAAAATTCAGTGTGCTTAAAAGGAACCACATTTAGACAGCTTGCCATTGTCCATAGGACAGAAGCATCTACGCCATTTCAAATAACAAAGTAAAGAAGACTATTTAGAAAGCTTAAAAATATATTCATCTTAGATTTTTAAGATTCAAAGACATTAGAAAACAAGAATGTCCAATCACATTACTTTCTGGCTATTATTTTTCCTTCACAAAATGGCTATATCTCTATATCTATATTAATATATAGATCTATATTAAATTCCTAAATTTAGGAAAAGCATATATCTCTTATTCCCTTCAATGGTAACTTGAAAAATTCTTTCCTTCTTAAGTTAGAAACATTGCCTTGTCTTTTGATTAATATTTATTCTCATCAGCTTTAAAAATGGCAGGAATTATAAATTCCAAATATAGCGGGCCGTGGTGGCTCAGGCCTGTTGTCCTGGCACATAAGGAGGCGAGGCTAGGTGTTTGAGGCCAGCCTGGGCAACACAGAAACTTCTCATTTATATAACTGAAAAATTCTGAATATATTTCTAGGGTTTATTAAACTGTTCTAATTTATGAAATTAAATTTCTTTGAAATTCAATCTCTAACCATGTAGTTGTTGAAAATCAATTGTTTAGCTCAGGGTTTCTCATCTTTGGCATAATTGGCATTTTGGACTAGATATTCTCTGTTACAGGGGCTGTCCTGTGCATTGTAGAATATTGAGCAGCTTTTCTGGCCTCTACATACTAGATGCAAGTAGCATCACTCCCATCCCCAAGTGCATCAAAAGTGTAACAAAAATGTCACCAGGTATTGCCAAATGCACCTAGGAAGGATGAAACCACCACTGGTTGAGAACCACTGGGTTGACTCACTAATGCTTTCCATGGATTTCACTCCTCATGGAGTTAGTCTCCAGGACTTTCTTTTCCCCACTGCCTGAGTGTAAACAGTGTCTGAGGTTTGTGTCCTACTGTGTGGGGAGCCTTTTCGGACACTCTTCGCTGGGCAAAATATTTAATGATGCCGCTAATTTGATCTATAAGTCTGTACTGATATAGATGAATTAATAAATAAATGAGGGGAAGAAGCACAGCTCTTCTTCACAGTTGATTGACAAGTAGAAGAAACGCTGGTGATTTTGCAATCATCATAGTAATGACTGGATTAGTCATGAATCCTCAAATGGATGCTAAATTTAAGTGCAACTTTTAAGACTTTTACTTGATATAATTTCCAATCTATATAGAAGTTGCAAAGAACTGCCGAATTTACCCAGGATTTTTGATTGCTAACATTTTGCCCTATTCAACTTTGTCTTTCTGTCATATATATCTATAGACATACATATATGCAAACACACATGTGAATATACATATATACTAATACACATGCACCATATTCATATCCATGCATATATACAAGCATACATGAATACACACACACATATTTTTTCTGAATGCATTGAGAATAAGTGATAGATATCATGTTGCATTTATTCCAAAAAACACTTTAAAAGTGTATTTCTAAAAACAAAATTCTGTTACACAGTCTGTTTGAGAAAGAATAACTTTAACATTGATGCATAGTCCATTTTTAAATTTCATCAAATGCACTAATAATGGTCTTTAGAGCCATACATATTTTCCCATAAGTGGGTTCTAGTATCTCAATTCTAGCCCGGATAGTTCCTGAACTGTTTCATAGACTTTTTAAAAATCTTCTTGACCTTGATATTTTTGAAAAGTATAGACTAGTTATTTTGTAGAATGTTCTTCGATCTGCGTTTGTGTGATATTTTCTGAATGCTTGGGTTCAGATTTTGCATTTTCGGCAGGAATATCGCAGAAGTGACACGTGCCCTTCCCAGTGTTTCGTATCAGGAGAAACCATGAGGTCACTTTGTTCCAATATAGATGACAGTAACTTTGGCCACTTGGCTAGGGTGGGGTCTGCCAGATTTCTCCATTGTGAATCTACTGTTTCTCTGATAGTAATAAGTAATTTGTGGGAACATACTTTAAGACGGTGTCAGTATTCTATTTCTCATCCAAGTTTCATGCATTAGTTTTAGCATCCATTTGAGGATTCATGCCTAATTCAATCATTACTACGATGATTGCAAAATCACTAGCATTTCTTCTACTTGTCAATCAACTGTGAAGTGGAGCTGTCCTTCTTCCCCTCATTTATTTACTAATTTATCTATATCAGTACAGACTTATAGATCAATGAGTTTTAGCCTATTGCTATCATTGTAATTCTGTGGTTCGAATTGCCTGGGTTTGGCCAAGAAGAGCCACTCCAAACTGGCTCTGTGTTGTATTGACATGTCTCCATCATTTTCTAAACACTTTCTGACTTTATAGCACAAAAGCTCTTCCAGGATCATCTTTTCTGGCTTGAGCCTTGGAATCACCATGTGTCCAAAGACCCCTGGCTCTTTTTAGTGAGGATGGGTATTTGAAAACCCCAGTCTGGGTGCTCAGTGCTGTAAGTGATCAATAAAATATATTCAAGCACAAGGTTGGGGATGCACCAGATACAAATCATCAGAAAGAAAATACAGGATTCAATGGACCAGGGAGAGAGGTAATTTGGAAATTGAGTATCCCTCGAATTTACCGGATGAATTGCCCCATGCAAATTCATTCACCTTCAGAGCTTCATTTGCAAGTGTACACAATCTGGAGAAACTGGTTGTGCCCTGTTTCTCACAAGAGTTGACTTGGAAATAGTTTGACCAGGGAGCTGTAGCCTTTCCAGTGGTGTTTGGAAAGACATCACACCAGAGCCACCTTCTGTGCTGCTGAAAGGAGGAGTTGGTGGACGCTGCAGAAATGACAAAGTGCGGGGCAGCCTGAGCCTCCCTTGCCCAGCTCGGAGCCCCTTGAAATTGGCACGGTGATTGACTTCTTTGGGGGCTCAGAGCGCGGAGGGGAGAGGCCCAGCAGGAGCGCGCGCCTCACTAATTGCATTACGATTGCATGAGATATTGCAAGGTTTACTATGAACTGTTGGCTTCAGAACACAGGCTGGTGAGCTCCGGGAGCAGTTGGCAGCAGGAGAGGAAAAAACGACAATCATTTGAAGAGTCAGCGCGGAGCTGCCGCCAGAGCGTGCGCTCTTGGCCTGGCACTCCAACTTCTGGCTGAGGCGCGCGCTCAGCGGAAGAATCGCGCTGGTTAAAATGTTGGCAGGTTCCAGGAGGTATCTTCGCCTTCTTTTGTCTGGTTTTGATTGCAATAGTTTGGGAAGCTGGCAAACAGTTTGGTTTTGTTCTGAATATACTGGCCAGGAGCCTAAGCCGTTTCTTTCTTTTTAAGCTATTTGAACTTGGACCAATCAGCTAGTTCATCAAGATAATTTATCAAGCCAGAACCACAATTAAAAATATTAAGCTTACAAAGCTGGCTTTTGATCTGATTATTAAGCCACCTATTACAAATGGCCAAACTAGCACACAGAGGTCTCTTTTGAATGCTCTAGTTATGACACCTTAGTTATTTCAGACTACGCGGGTGCTGACCCTTTTAGACGGCAGCCCTAGAGTTTCTAAATAAGAATTTAATTCAAGTTGACTAGGGAGTTTCCTAATGATCCCAAAACTTTTATCTAAGCTGGAGAACTATTTTGTATTACATCTCTAATAAATATACAGACAAACCCTTGTGCACACCACTGGGAGAAATTTTCTCTCCTAGAAGACACACAGCATCGTGCTGGCTGTTCCTAAACCCAGTTGAACACCTGCATGATCCTTGGCCACACGCCACCGAAAAATTCACAATAGCTGATTTTTCAGACCCAAATGAACGTCCCATCTCATTTGAACATTCACCTCAGACCTTTAGAAATTATTGGAAAGCTAACCAATGTTCATAGTGACTATAAATTTAATATTGAATCTAAGTTAGTCTAATATTTTAAATGTTTATTATAAGATGCAAAGCCAAGATTGACTCCATCTGTGCAAAAATGTGAAGAAACTTGTATGGGTCCATGATGACATTCTCTGATGACTTCGTGGATGGAAAAATATCTTAAGGTCTTGCCAATAAGCCAGCTGCACTCTTGTTGGGTTTATGTACATTCTGGGAAAGAAAATAAAAATTCTGATTATTGCAAAACTGAGAAATAACAATTAAGTTGCTAAAACCTCAGATAAACATCATTTTGTTGTAATTTATTCATTTATTTAAAATATCTGATCAGAAAAAAATAATTAACATCTCACATCTCTACAGCAATGGCCCAGGGATAAAGAAGTATAAAAATAGCACTGTGCTGGGATCTAAAATGTGTGCTGTTAATACAAATGTGATATTCACATAAGAGTTCTTGATTACCTTAGGTTGATATCACCACTTTAGCTATGTTACAACTGGCTCCAACTGAGTTAAAGAATTTTCTAGATGATCAATGCAGTAGACAGTTTGCCTCCAAAGAGACAAAATGCCAACAAAATAATTGCCTCATGGCACTTTATGTCAATTATTTCATTTGTATTTAATTAAAAGCAGTCAAAACAGTTGGCTGAGGCATAAAAATTCCCTTAGCTCTATAGTTTTTAAATTGCCATAAGAGTGTTTTGTTGCCAGGTCTATAGTTGGCCTTTTGAAATAATCTGGAATCTATTTTACTAGCAAACCATTGGCTCTAATATTTCTGTTGTTATTTCTTTGGGGAGACAACTTCCTACGGTTATTCACTATGATTCATTAACATGGTGATATGGTCAGCAGTGGAGGCAAGTTCTTACATAGCCAGTGGCTACAGGTGGCCTCTGCAGAGGAGCAATTTCAGGTGGATGGCCAATGGCAGACCCAGGTGAGCGTGTTGGCATTGCTAAGAAGACAGTATGGCAAACTGAGGCAATTGAAAATTGGAGAAGCGTTACATGAGAACTGAAGAGTTTCCTGTACTGACCACAGGAAAGGCGGCCACAGGCAAGGTGTGCTAGCTGCTTGAATAATTTTCACCAGTGTGAAAAACTGAATGTTTTCCTTGTTTATTAAAATGGATCTATTACAGTACTGAAAAGCTGAGGTCATTTCCAACATGCTCTTTTCCTTTCCTTCATGTATTCCTCTTATATAAGAGATCACATTTTGTGTCAGCATAAGTAATGCTATCTGCTGTGATGAACATCACCAAACTGTCAGTGGCTTCATATAATGTGAGTTTCTTTGAAAGAGTTCTAGCATTTTAGTCCTGGTAGTCTGTTAAATGGACATTTGAAATTAACCCCACCCCTCAACTGCAGAAGAACCCCCAAAACAATAGGGGGAAGGGCAGGAACTCAGAGGGACTCACCCTGAAGGGGTTGGAATGATAAACCCAGCCATGTTTAGGTGTCCACCAGGGGCTGGGTGGACAATTCTTGCTGTCTTGTAAGTGTTGTGATCCGTTGCCATTTAAAAAAGTCCATACTAGAAGAGGAAACGATTTTAGAGCCTACAAATATTGCACCTATTTCTCAGGTGCAATATTAAGTAATCTGAAGTCATTTCAGGACATGTCTCTCTTTTTGTCCCTCTTTACTTTGCCTTTTAAGAGTAATTGCTTGAAATAGGCAAAGCATGTGTGTCACACACATGCTGCCCACAGAGCTTGACCCTATAAGAGACCCTGCTCCAAACCTGTCCCTTCCTATGTGCCCCTGTCTAGCCTCTGCCCTACTCCTCACTCCAGAAGGTCCAGTCTCCCTGAGGAAAAGGAACTGGAATTAAAATTTTGGTTTTATTAGACATGTATGCATGTTTGACAGTATATTATGTAGTTTCATTTAATCTTGGGTTTATAAAAATGGTATCATTCCACATGCAGCCTTCTAGGGCCAACTTTTTTTCACTCACGATCGTATTTCAAGATCCGTCTGTGTTGTAAGCAGTTGTGGTCCAGTCACGTAATTTCTGTGCACGTTCCATTCTATGAATATGTATCTGTTTATAGGCCCCGTTTTCCCAGCCATGGACCGGAAGGCAGTCTGAGAGATAATTTCCAGTTTGTCCAGCATGAGAGGTTCTGCTGTGGACATCCCTTCACGAGTCTCCTGTGTAGTGTGGGAGATTTTCCCTTGGCCCACATGTAGGCATGTGATGACTGGGTCGTGAGGTCTTGTATCCATCATCCCCTCACGCCTCCTCTGATATTCCTTTGCACCGAGTTTCTTCTCTTTTCTCCTGCCTCTGGTCTTCTGCTCCCCAGAGGCACTCATAGGAGGGGCTCAGGTCCTCCTTGGGGTCCTCCCTGGGGCATGGCTTCTTCCCTGTCTCAGGCTAGGAAGACAGTGCTGACACCGGCCAGGTCACGGGCACTTAGTTCACAAGTAGATGTGCTTGGGTCTGTTTTGTCTTCCAGGCTTACCCCAGACCCTCATGGGCTCCAGAGGCAGGGTGGAAAGGAGGGCTCTGTGCCTTCTGCCTCATGTTGGTGAGGAAGACTTTCAAGGCAGGAAATTAGCTGGAAATGAGAGTAGCAGACAGAGAGCACAGTTGTGTCACATTGGACACTCAGTGGAGCAGCCTGGGGAGAGGGGAGAGTTCTGATGGTAACGGGCTTCATGTGTCATCATTGCAGAACTGATGGCTTTCACAACCTTTCTTGTACAATTGAGAGAACTCTCAGTTCCACCAATGATGTGTGCATGCTCATAGTAGTAATAATAGTAGTAGCAGTGGTAGCAACAGCAAACTCTGATGGAGCCCTTACTAAAGGCCATTACTGTGCTGCTTGCACTTATACAGGTATGCCTTGTCAATTGCACATCACTTTGTTGAACTTCACAACTTCACAGACACCGTTTTTTTTTTTTTTTTTTTTTTAACAAATTGAAGCTTGGTGGCAACCCTGAGTTCATCAAGTCTGTCGGTGCCAGTTTTCTAACATGTGCTCACTTTGTGTCTCTGTGTCATATTTTGGTAATTCTTATAATATTTCAAACTTATTATTATGATGTCTGTTATGGTGATCTGTGATCAGGGACCTTTGATGTTACTGTTGTAAATGTTTGGGGACATTGTGAACCATGTCTAAATAAGATTGCAAACTGTATTTGTCTCTTCTCACACTGCTAATAAAGACATACCTGAGAGTGGGTAACTTATAAAGAAAAAGAGGTTTAATGGACTCACGGCTGGACATGGCTGGGGAGGCCTCACAGTCATGGCAGGGAGGTGGAAGGCACATCTTACGTGGCAGCAGCAGCAAGCAGGAGAAATGCCAGCAGGGGAAATGCCAGACACTTATAAAACCATCAGATCTTACGAGAACTCACTCACTATCATGAGAACAGTATGAGGGAAACCACCCCCATGATTCAATCATCTCCACCTGGCCCCGCCCTTGACACGTGGGGATTATTACAAGTCAAGGTGAGATTTGGGTGGGGACACAGAGCCAAACCAAACCATATCATAAACATACTCATAACTGTGTTGTGTTCAGACTGCTCCACCAATCAGCCACTCCCCATCCTTCTTCCTCTCCTTGTGCCTCCCTTTTTCCTGAGACAAAACAATATTGAAATTTGGCCAATTAATAACCCTGCAATGGTCTCTGAGTGTTCAAGTGAAAGGAAGAGTCACATATCTCTCACTTTAAATCAAAAGCTAGAAATGATTAAGCTGAGTAAGGAAGGGAAGGCATGTCCACTGCCAAGATAGGCTGAAAGCTGGGCCTCTTGTACCAAACAGCCAAGTTGTGAATGCAAAGGAAAAGTTCTTGAAGGAAATTAAAAATGATACTCTAGTGAATAAAACACATGATAAGAAAGCAAAGAGAACCTTATTGTTAACATGGAAAATGTTTTAGGGGTCTGGATGGAAGATCAAACCAGCCACAACATTCCCATTGCCAAAGCTGAATCCAGAGGAAGGCACTAACTCTCTTCAATTCTATACTGGCTGAGGGAGGTGAGGAAGCTTCAGAAGAAAAGTTTGAAGCTAGCAGAGGTTGGTTCATGAGATTTAAGGAAAGAAGTCACCTCCATAGCATAAAAGAGCAAGGTGAAACAGCAAGTGCTGTTGGAGAAGCTGCAGCAAGTTATCCAGAAGATCCAGGTAAGAGCACTGATGAAGGTGGCTATACTGAACGAGAGATTTTCAAGGTAGATGAAACAGCTTATACTGGAAGAAGATGCCATGCAGGTCTTGTATAGCTAGAGAGGAAACCTCAGAGCCCAGCTTCAAAGCTTCAAAGTCCATACTGATTCTCTTGTTATGGGCTAAGGTGGCTGGTGACTTGAAATTGAAGCCAAATCTCATTTGTCATTCTAAAAATCCTAGGGCCCTTAAGAACTATGCTACTTCTACTCTGCCTGTGCTCTATAATTGGAAGAGCAATGCCTGGATGACAGAACATCTCTTTGTAGCATGGTTTACTGAATATTTTAAGTCCATTATTGAGACCTACTGCTCAGAGAAAGATTCCTTTCAAAATATTACTGCTCATTGACAATGCACCGATTACCCAAGATCTCTGATGGAGATGTACGAGGAGATGAATGTTGTTTTCATGCCTGCTAACACAACATCCATTCCACAGTCCATAAATCAAGGAGTAATTTTAACTTTCAAATCTTATTATGTCAGAAATACATTTCATAAAGCTATAGCTTCCATAGCCTGGACATCATGATTGTCCTGATACAGCTGGGCAAAGTAAATTGAAAGCCTTCTGGAAAGGATTTACTATTCTAGATGCCATTTACGACATTCATGATTCATGGGAGGAGGTCAAAATATCAACATTAACAGGAGTTTGGAAGAAGTTGATTCCAACCCCCATGGATCACTATGAGGGGTTCAAGAATTCAGTGGAGGAAGTAGCTGCAGATGTGATGGAAACAGCAAGAGAAGTAGAATTAGAAATTAAAGCCTGCAGATGTGGCTGAATTGCTGCAATTTCATGATAAAACTGGAAGGGATGAGGAGTTGCCTCTTATGGATAGTTGAGCAAAGAAAGTGGTTTCTTAAGATAGAATGTATTTTTGGTGAAAATGCTGTGGACATTGTTGAAATGACAACAGAGGATTTACAATATTGCATAAACTTAGTTGATAAAGCAGTGGCAAGGTTTGAGAGGCTTGGCTCCAGTTTTGAAAGAAGTTCTACTGTGGGTAAAACGCTATCAAGCAGCACTGCATGCTTCAGAAAAATCTTTCACGAAGGGAAGAGTCAATCAATGCGGCAAATTTCATTGTTGTCTATTTTAAGAAATTGCCACAGTCACTCCATTTTCAACAACCACCATCCTAATTAGTCAGCAGACATCAACATCAAGGCAAGACTCTAGCAAAAAGATTATGACTTGCTGACAGCTCATGATCTTTAATGTTTTTTAGCAATAAGTAGCAATCAGGTGTTAATTTTTTATTTTTTAGAGACAGGATCTTCCTTAGTCACCCAGGCTGGAGTGTAGCAGCATAATCATAGTTCACTATAGCCTAGAACTTCTGGGCTCAAGTGCTCCTCCTGCCTTAGCCTCCTGAGTAGCTGGGACTATAGGCATGAACCACTACTCCTGGCTAATTTTTTATTTTTATTTCTTTGGGTAGAGATAGGTCCTTACTGCGTTTCCAAGGCTGATCTTGAACTCCAGGCCTCAAGTGATCCTCTTGCCTGGGCCTCCCAAAGTGCTGGGATTCCAGGCATGAACCACCATGCCCAACCTTAAAATATTTTTTAAATTCAGACATATACATTTTTTTAGACATCATGCTATTACACGCTTCATGGACCACAGTATAGCGTAAACGCAGCTTTGTATGCACTGGGAAACCAAAAAATCCACGTGACCCATCTTATTGCGATATCCGCTTTATGGCAGTGGTCTGGAACCAAACCCACAGCATCTCCTTGGTACACTTGTTGTGATGGTTAATACTAAGTGTCAACTTGATTGGATTGAAGGATGCAAAGTATTGTTCCTGGGTGTGTCTGTGAGGGTATTGCCAAAGGAGAAAAGGAGATTAACATTTTAGTCAGTGGGGTGGGAGAGGCAGACCCATCTTCAATCTGAGTGGGCACCATCCAATTAGCTGTCGGTGTGGCCAGAATAAAGCAGGTAGAAGAACATGGGAGAACTTGACTGGCTGAGTCTTCCAGCCTTCGACTTCCTCCGTGCTGGATGCTTCCTGCCCTCTAACATGGGACTCCAAGTTCTTCAGCTTTTAGACTCTTGAACTTACACCAGTGGTTTGCCAGGGCCTTTGGCCACAGACTGAAGGCTACACTGTCAGCTTCCCTGCTGTTGAGGTTTTTGGGCTCAGACTGGCTTCCCTGCTCCTTAGCCTGCAGATGGCCTATTGTGGGACTTGTGATCATGTGAGTCAATTCTCCTGATAAACTCCCCTTCATATATACATCTATCCTATTAGCCCTTTCCCTTTAGAGGACCCTGACTAATACACCTGTGTATGAATTCTTTAACCTTGCAGCAGTCCTCTGAGGCAGGTACTACTAGTGTTCTCCCAGGGAAGTGGGCTACCGAGAGTGAGTAAGCCCACCCTCACACAGCCTGTAAAGAGAAGGACCGGGATTCAGCCTCGGCTCCCTCCTTCATGGTCTATATCCCCTGTCATGACCCCAACTGCCCTTCCTGCATATGAATACAAGTGTATTCATATTCACAGAGCCCAAAGGAATGCAAAAAACATGAGACATTGTCCATGTCTTCAAGGGACTTAGAGCTATAACAACCTAAAGCCCTACCTTCTGGTGGTAAATGAGACCTGCAGAAAACAGGATTCATTCCTACAAAGGAAGAGGTGATGTTCCCCTCCTTGGCTGGCTGCTGAGTGTCAGGGAGGTGGTGGAGCTCCCTTCTCTGAAGGAGGGAGTGGGGTTTGAGCGAGTCCTGGACCCTTTCTGCTGTGGCTGGTCTCGCCCAGAGCCCCAGTGTGTCTCATGGAGGGGCACCCCTCTTCCCCAGCACCCCCGTTCTGGGCAGAGTGCCTCAGATGACTTGAACTATGTTTTCTTTGACCCCGCCAGCTTAGCTTGCAGGTCCCAAATGTGTTTTAGGATCAAAGCAATTGCATGGGTTTGAAGCCATTTGAAAGTTTTCTGAATGATGTAAATTGTTCTTCTATCCACTTTAGGAAGGGCATAGGTGTTTCCCTCTGCCTCAGAAATGTTTCTGAGACATTTTTCCTCCAAGGGAACTAACTAAAACCCCAGGAATGCATGGAAACAAAGGGAAAAAAAAGACTCAGGAAACAAGATGGTGTATGAAAATTTTTTAGAACTACTCAAAGTCAGTAATAAAACTTTAGAGTGCTGTAGACTTGGCTGCATCTTGAGGGCACCGTTAATGGCAAACCTGGCACTTGACATAGAGGACATTTCGAGCAACTTAGCTGAAGTCACCTGCATTTTTTTTTTTTGAGACGAAGTCTCGCTCTTTTACCCAGGCTGGAGTGCAGATCTCGGCTCATTGCAGGCTCCGCCCCCCGGGGTTCACGCCATTCTCCTGCCTCAGCCTCCCGCGTAGCTGGGACTACAGGCGCCCGCCACCTTGCCTGGCTAATTTTTTGGTAGAGACGGGGTTTCACCGTGTTAGCCAGTATGGTCTCGATCTCCTGACCTCGTGATCCGCCCGCCTCGGCCTCCCAAAGTGCTGGGATTACAGGCGTCAGCCACCGCGTCCCAGCCTGTCACCTGCATTTTCTACCCCATACCCATCCCATATTTATTTGGAGTGCTTTTTGCTTTTTGTTACCCTTTCTGCAATGCTTCTTGCATAGAGGTTTCAACACAATTTTCCAAAAACATTCATTAAGTAAACGAATAAAATTAAAATTAAAAAGAAGCTAGCATTTCCAGTTCCTGAATGCACACAGTGGTGAACAATGGTTTATTCACAAGATGTGCGTGATTACAACTTTGAAAGTGGTCCTAGGAAGACCCTCTTTCTTTTGTTCCCTCCAAACTAGGCTCCATGGCACAGGCAGAAACAAACTGTCTTTCCCTTTCAGTTTCTTATAAAGGTATCATGTGCAAGTTTTTCTTGTTACAAGTCAACTTAAGTAGGCATCTGTATTTTTAGATATTTGTGTAAGAGCGATCATAATTTTTACCCTACTCCAAACACCACTAATACCTCCCGATTGTAGAAATATTAAGTTCTGCTATCATTTCCAGTTTGTTCAGCTGGAGACATTTAATTTTAATTTTTTTCCAATGTCTTGAACTTCCAACAGTTTGGCTATCCATTTAAAAGTATCCATTAGCACAGCAGAGGGGACGCTGTTTTATTAACAGCAGGCCACAGCTGAGATTGTGCCCGGGCTGCCTGTCCAGGCCATGCCTAAATGATGATTCCGTGCCATCTTCCTGTGAGTTCACACCGAATTATGTATCTCTGCTCATGAAGCTTTTAGCAAGTGCATGTCTATGGCCTCCTGATTTTTAATGCAGCGGGTTCAAACTATCACAATCTTTGCAAAGTCATTTGTAATATATTTATAGGAAACCATCATTCCATAGTGTTCTGAATTTCCTGCTTAGGATGCAATGGCAAAAGTCATTAAACATTAGCAGTAATAGTATTTTCACTGTAATAAAGTGTTAATTACTTCCACATGTTAATAGAGTTGGGGGAGGGAGTTTTTGCTATTGTTACTCTGCCTAAAATAATTTCCATGTGATAATTTTCCAGGATATCAAAAACTGAATAATTATGCACTAATTAAGAAAGTAGGGCCTGCTCTAGGAGTTAAGACTGCATTAATTTTAATGTTTTTACAGTCCTTTAATTGGAGAAAGGGCTGTAAATTGGGAGCTGAAGCGCTGTTCCTCCTTAAGTAGGCCTGCCTTTGCAATCTGCCTCCTATATGAGGCAACCCAAGGTCAATACAAGTTTGCAAAATCCCTCTGCTCTTCATACGAAATGTATTGGTGGTGAAGCGTGCATCGATCACTCTGACAAGCATTTAACTCTCCAAGAGCACATGCTCTCACTTCTTAAATTATTAATTGCATTAAATACATTTTCATATTGTGGACGGTTTGCTACAAACTGTTTCCTGGTAGGGAGGTGCTGTCCCCCCACAGTGGGGACGACTCACCTTCTGTTGCTACAAAGGACTCAGTGGTAGGTTGGCGGGGCTTGTAGAGGAGCACGTCTGTCAACCCAGGGTTGGCCAAAGGAAGCAACCTCGCTGGTAGTGGTGTTCTTTTCTTTACGGCTTGCGAAGTTGTTTTGTTATCACGTCTCTGTCCTCTTCCTCGGTTGGCCCTGCTACCTTGAGGCCAGTGCTCAGGTGAGGAAGAGTGTGTCTTTCCTTATGGACCCTCTATGGGGATCTTCACTCAATGTCCCATCAGTAGCAGCTCCTGCCTTGTTAATATTGGGTCAGGAAAGTGGCAAAGAGAGCTGGGCATTCATAGGGGACCCGGTTTGTGAATAAAAGTCGGATTCAGGGCATCATAATGATCTTTTAGGAGTCCTAATGTGATGTCTCACACAGGCACTTATTTTTTGAGTAGGTACATTGTGCTAGACACTGCAGCAGGGAAAAATCCACATCACAAATTGGGCAGATTAAGTACTGGTGTCAGCTTGCCATTGCAGAAATAAGCTGTGGGAGTCTGCCTGCCCAGGGCACATGCGACCTTGACTGTGAAACCAGCCTTACCCGCCAAGTTAGAGTCAGAGTTGGGCTGGTACAGGACAGGCTGACAGAATCAACAGCAAGGTAGCTCGGGGTCCTGAAGGTGAATGGGGATCAGGACTTGGGTTAGGAGTAGCAGGTTGGAGGGAGGGTTCTGGATTCACTGACTGTGATCCTCAGACAAGTCACAGGGCACTGCAGGTGTGGCCTGCCTGTTCCAAGTCCTGTTGTCTGCCTTCTTAAGGGGCTACTCTTTGCCTGTCTGAAAGCATCTTTGTTTTCAGGCTGTCATTTGGCTGATGAAGTCCAGGAAGGTGATAATGACAGATCCAGGTTTACGCTTCTCTCTTATCACTAACTTGGAAAATTAGCATATTGGAGTGCACTCCCTCAGTTTGTCCACTATGGATTTGTGTTGGGGGCATCATTGAAATCCTGGAATACAGAGTCTCCACAAAGACCTGACTGATTTCGGGGTGAAGGGAGTGCTGAGCAGAAGCATTTGATCCGGAAGTTTGTTGGGTTTAGGGTGGATGAGAGTTTGCAATGGTGTCATGGATGCCATTGTTCAGCTTGGAGCCAGGGGGTCTTTCTCCTGGGAAAGGATGAAGCAGGTCCCCTGGGGAAGAAGGAAACAGCATATCAGAGTGGCTGTAATCTGGTGGGGCTGGGCCCAAGTACTGTGTGGGGGCCCAAGTCACTGACATTATTCCTGAATATTCTTCTTAATGTGGAATTTTGATTTTGGCCATGGGGTCATCTAATCAACTCATGGAAAGTTTCTTTCTTTTTTTTTTTTTCCCTGAAAGTAGAATGTACATTTCTCACTTAGAGTGGCTTTTAAGGGATGCAGTACAACTGCCAAATGTGGACAAGATGACATTGTCTCTCTGAAAGTCTGGGTCCCACAGTGGAAGCCTAGTTGGTCTGTGGATACTGGGAAGGCTGCTTAGGGCCCTCATTCACAGGGGTGGGAACGGTTCCTCTGAGTGTGATGCCAAATGGAATCTTTTGCTCCAAGGAGCCACAACCCAAATTTACATCAAAACTTCCAGCAATATCAGTTTGGTCCTCCCATGGGGTGTCTTCACCAACTTTGACACAGGGCTTTGGGATCAAACATTCCAGATGGCATTCATTCATTCATTCACCACATTCAACAAATAGGTACAGAGTGCTTTCTGTGCACCAGGGACTGGTGTAGGTGCTGGGAGTATCAAAGTGAACAAAGTAAAGGAGTACGAGGTCACAGGAGGGAAGCAAGGCAGATGTCCAGTACAAAGCAGCAAGACCGGAAGTCTCCAGGAGGGACACACAGTATGGGCAAGGGGGAGCAAGGAGGAAATGAAGTCAGGAGTTAACGGAAGGGCCTGATTGTCCAGGGCCTGTGGGCATCGGTCAGAAAATTGATAATAAGTTGTTTTGAGATGAGATGGTAGAGGGCAGGGGTTAACAGATCCAGGAGACCCCTTAACTAGTCCAGATGAGAGGATGGTGGCTTGAATGGGGTGGGTGGGGTGGAGGCATCAGAAGGGGTCAGATTCTTGGTCTGTTGTGGGAATCAGGCCAACTGAGTGTTTTGGTGGATCAGACATCAAGTGTGAGAGTAAAGAGGAGAAAGAGGCCACCCCATGGTTGGCAGCTGGAAGGGTATATGGGCCACTTGCCGAGATGAAGAAAGTGCTGCAGGGTCTAGCTGAGGAAGGGGAATGGGCAGCTGTGTTTTAGACATGCTAGGTTTTAATTCTCATTGGATAATGAGTGGAGATGTCGGCCAAGCTGCTGGCTATTGAGCCTGAAGCTTGAACTCTCAGGGGTCAAGTGTCTCTTAATGTTCTCCACAAAAAAATTTGCTTCTGTCTTACACTTACTGCCTTTTTTGAGGACTCTTACACTTCTGTGGTCAGCTGAGCATCTTGTCTTGGAATGCTTGAAGATAAATATCTGAGTGAAAAATAAACACTCCCTTTATAATTGGCAATTTAGGTTCAGATTAAGGAAACTTTCCCCAAAATAGGGAAATTGATTAAGCAGACAACCAGACTTATCTTCCAGATGGGGGGATGACACAAGTCTTCCTTACACACACAGTTAATATTGCCCTGCGAACACCTGGTTAATGATCCTGCGCAGCTCCTGAGTGCTCACCTCACCAGTTGTCTATAATGGTTCTTACCTGCCATGCTCATTTGGGTGCTTATAAACTGCCTTTTGACAGTACATTCCTAGAAGGCAGGGATCGGGTGACATGAACTACTGTTGTCTCCTTTCCAGTGTCTGTCAGAGTGCCTTATGAGCAGTGTGTAATAAATGGTTGGTTGGTTGGTTGGTTGGGTAGATGAATGAATAAATGACTGTAGTGACTAAAATATAGAGTGATAATCTTTGGCTCTGCGTCCCCACCCGAATCTCATCTCGAGTTGTAATCCCCATGTATCAAGGGAGGGACCTGGTGGGAGGTGATTGGATCATGGGGGTAGTTTCCCCCATGTTGTTCTCAAGATAGTTAGTTCTCAAGAGATCTGATGATTTGTAAGTGTTTGGCAGTTCCTCCTTCACTCACTCTCTTTCCTGCCGCCTTGTGAATAAGGTACTTGCTTCCCCTTCACCATCTGCCATGATTGTAAGTTTCCTGAGTTTCCCCAGCAGAACTATGAGTCAAACTTTTTTCTTTATAAATTACCCAGTCTCGGGCAGTTCATTACAGCAGTGTGAAAAGGGACTAATACATAGAGGAAGAGTCTGTCCTCATGGAAGAAGAAGAAAAATAGGTGTGTGCTTTTAATTTTGCTTAGTAAAAACTCCATAATTCAGGGCTTTTTTGGTTTTACAGTCAATGGAAAGAAAATAGGAAGTAAATGTATTAAAGAGAAGATGTGGTTTGGGGTTTGGCAGTCTGGGTTCTAATGTGACAGTCGGCCTGAAAGATCTATTAATGGTTTAAATGCCTGTATTTAGAGTATGAAGAGAAAGAGAGACAGAAAATGAGAGAGAGAGAGAGAGAGAGGTGAACATTGCAAAATTATATAATAAAGAGCAGAAGGATGATGATAAAGAAGTACCAGGTGACATAACCCCATCTTTAGCCGGATTCACCAGTGAGAGTGTTAATTTTTTAAAATGCACCTCTGGTGCACAGAATTGTTTTAGTACTGGTCCTTGGTTTATTAATCTCTGTCATCATTCGACCATGCATCGCCCTATTTTTCATATGCATGTATTAATAATGTAATGAACACCCATAAACTCACAAGTGACTGGAGATCTAGACTCTAGATGAATGACAACGACAGTCTCTGTGTGCGTCTACTGTCCTGAGTGTGGCCACTCTGGTTTACCGTGTTGTTAGGGCACATTTACTGGCAGTGCCCCTTGGACTCCCCAGAGGGTCCCATTTTGGACCATGCACATTATAGTCACTCATTTATCCTCACCTTTGCTTTCTCTCCCCTGATGCACCTCTACTTTGAATTACATGTTTATCCTTTCCTTGCTTTTCTACAATTTTTTTTTCAAAAACAAGTTTTCGACTGCATCCTGGTTTGTTAAATTTTTCCAAGGCAGTAGAGAAAGGGAATTCAAAGAATAAAAAGCATTAGAAAATGTTTCTGTGCTCCCGTAACAAGTGGGAGTGTTGCTGGAAGTGAAAAATTTCCAGGTCATGGTCCCCCTGATGTGCCATTTAGTGATAACTGATCATAGCTCCAAAAGAAGAGCTATCAAAGCCATCCCAAGATGGTGATGTGTTGGAGCTCACTGCACGAGCTGTGCCAGCTCCCTCTTCCTGTCACCCCCCAGTGGCTCGAATTGCTCAGCACCGAGAGTCAGTGCTACCTCCAGGAAAGATGAGTCGGGCTTCGGGTGGTGGCATACGTGGTAAGGCAGCTGGAGGCCCAGAAATGAAGATTAAATAACAATCAAGGAGAAAGCAATTAAAAATAGGAGTCATGCGGGTCACTGGCGAGTCTTCCTCAAATCTGGAGTCAGGAGGTGTTAACCAAGAGTTCCGCGTGCCCCGCGTTAAATACGTGTTAGTTTCTGTTGCTGCGTACCAGGGATTCTCATTTTGGAGAATGATAACCTAACACGTATTTGATTTTGGTTTCCACAGGAATCAAGAAAGGCAGAGAGTGGAGCTAGAGTGGCTTCTGAGTGGATAGGAATACTCATGACCTTGGCAGAACGGAGAGAGCCCCGTCCACACTGGGGCTGCCCTGTGCCTCCCCTGTTGGGGAGAGATGGAGTGGCTGCTGGCAGGAACTCTCTGTCTCTCTTGCTAGACCCTGGCTCAGCCTCAGGGCTTCTGCATTTTGTCTGTGTGGAGTCACCCACATCGGAGCCAACGGAGTGTCTGATTTAGCCAGGGGGGGATTCTTTCTGAAATTTGAAAGGTTCAGCATAAGTTTCTGAGAGCTGCATTTTCTAGGATTCTTGGATCATCCTTGGGAAGCGTCTTTTGTTGTATATAACATGCCAGGATGGAGAGAAGCATCAATGTCAATGCACTGTTGCAATGTCCTAGCAAATCTTTACTGAGTGCTACTAAATGCCAGGCTTGAGATCTAAAACCTGGCAAGATCCAATCTGCCCCTGGGATGGAGGTGGAGACGGCCTGCTAGACAAAAAGGAAATGGCTAGCCATGCTACTGCTGTGCTGTCACCAGGATGCAACGGGCACATTGTTTTGTCTGGGGAGAGAAAAAGGGAGTCCCAGGAGGAACTCGTTTGGTAGATTGGGGATGCCTGGGTATTACCTGAGTGGGAGGGTTTGCTTCATGGCCCCGGGGACTGAACACTGCTCCACACTGGGTATGACTTTAACGTCTCACTTTCCTCACCCTTTAAATTAAACGCAGGTGTGGTACATGAGGTCAAGGATGTTTTTAGATCTAGCATTCTGTGTGTTTTTAAAGTCACTAGCTTGTTGTCTCCCAAGCTCATGACCTCCAAATTTCCCGAACAATTTAAAGAAGTACATGTATGCATAGAAGACATTTTGGTGGAGGGTTGCCACTTGCATTTGTCTGGAAAACAGATGGGATAATGGGATTGCTGGAAAGTAAGGACTGCCCCTTCTTTGAGAGAAAGCAGTAGCCTGCTGTGGATTTGGGGATGTCTTCAGACACCATCTCTGGTTCCAGAAATGGTCAGTGACTTTGATTCACTGCACAAAGCAGTCACCCTGGCTGGGAGCCAGTCAGGGTCCTGAGGCTGCAGTGCACTTGAAGATGTCAGCGGGGCCCAGCATGAAGATGCCTTGGACCCATGCCCACCCTGGTTAGTGGGAACCAGCTGGGAGCACCTGAGGCCCCCGTTGGCAGGGCTCGTGAATGCCTCTTTAAGAAAAGGCAAGCTGCCAACCACAATGAAATATGCAATTGTCCATCTGTTGCTCAAATTAAAATTTTTTTCCTTTATATTGCCAAAAATTTCTCTAACTACTGTCCAGTGCTCTAACCTCAACTTTGAGTGGGTCAGGAGAGTAGGGGATTCAAGAGGTTATTATTTGGGGGGAGCAGCTGAATTTAGGGGCAAGGACTCTCACTGGTATGAAGGAGACAAAGGTAGAGGGTTCTAGATAATTTCAAGAAAAATACCATCATCTTTTAAAAACAATTTGGGAACTTTATAAATCACCAACTCTTTCTTGTCAAAAATCAACCAGATTCTTCGGAGGTCATTTTCCTCCTTTATTCCAGATAAGTTCCTGTTTCTAGGGTCCTACAGGGGCTAGGGCTGGAGTCTGCCTCAGTGATTCACTTTTATTAATAGGATAATATGTGTGTATAAAATATAATTATATTTATGTATAAGAACTTTCTTTTATATACAAAAATTTACTCTTTCTCACACCTTAAACAAGGTTCACATAAAACTCCGAGACACAAATCTTATTTTGTCTGATGTTTCTACCCACCTCCCTCCTTTTTTTAATAGTAGATCTTACCCTTTGAGTCAATTATTTTCTTCTTTCTTTTCTTTGGATGAATATTCATGAGTATGGAATAATCTTGAACATTGCAGAAGGAAGTCAGATATGTCAGGCAGAGATGCGCATCTCTGGTAACTGAAGATAACCAGAAAAACTAGGTGGTTAAGAACCAAGCAGGAGGAGCCTGTAGGCAGCCCTCCTGGCCTTCTTGCTCCATGCTGCTAGGCACAGCACCCAAGGAGTTTGCCACAGTCATTTGCAGGGAGAGTTTCCAAGAGGTCTCCAAGGATGGGATGAAGTGGAGACCCAGAAGTAGGGGCCGGGAGAAAGAATTTGTTTTCCCTCCCACCTTGCTTCCCCATTGTGTTGATGGCAGGTGCAAGCTAGAGGGTGATGCCACAGGCTCCTGGCAAGCGCCTGGAAATGAGTGTAGGACAGGGTGAAGTAGGTCCCAAAGGAAGCCAGGACAACAAGGACTCTGAGAACAGAGAGGAGAACAAAGTCCAGTAAAGACTGGCAATGGTGTGTCTCACTGTGTTTCCCCCATGTGTTCCAGAAAGTCTTAATCCATAAAACCATTGTTCTTTGTTGTTGTTTTTTATTGCCTCTCTTTGCTTTGAGAGGATATCTACGTTCAAATACCTCCTATGAAAATACCCTCCCTCAATGTTGGGGCTCCCCATTGGGTAGCCTCTTTCTCCCTCTCCTTCACAACCAAGATTTTGAAAATGCATGTTTTTATTCAGTCTTTACTTCTTCACTTGGCTTTTCATCCCACCACCCACTATAATTTGTTGGATTTAACTTATACTTTAAAGTTTACTTATATCTAAAGTAAATACTTTTAAAATACTTTTAAAGTAAAAGTATTTAACTTATACTTTAAAGTTTACTTATATCTAACTAAAACTAACATTCTAAGGGACACTTTTGAAGTATTTTCTCTGATCTCTGTTATGTGAATACACTAAAAGTCATTGAATTGTAAACCTTAAATGGTAAGGAAATTAAAAGGGGTGTGAATGATATTGAATAACACCATTGTAACATGCTTAACATTCACTTTATTTTTTCAAAATAAAAGAGCTATGACATTTTCAACATAAATGTTGCACATACTTATTTAAAAAAATGAAAATTCTGAAACAATGAAAAAAGAACAAGATAATTCCAACTACATAAAATAGTGATAGTTATCTTTATTATATATTCCTTTCTTTCAGAACTCTCTGCATGTGGACACATACAAGTTATAAGAAGACACACATATATAATACATGAACATATACTTTTACATATGTACATACATTTACTTTGCGTTTTCTGTATAGTATGTTGTAATATACGTTATATTGTATGTGCACGTGTATATATGTATGTGTGTATACATATATATGCAGAGAGAGGGAGAGAGAGAATATGTATATTTTTTCTTATAAGCTGGATTTGGCATTTGCTAGTCTCACAAACAAATTGGGAAGTATTTGCTCTTTTTCTACTCTTTGAGGGAGCTTGTATAAAATTGATATTATTTTCTTCCTAAATGTTTGAAAGAATTCAACAGTAAAGTCATCTGGGTCTTGTATTTTTTTGTGTGGGAAATTTTTAATGGAGAATTCAGTTTTGGTTATTGACACAGGACTATTCCGATTTTATGTTTCTTCTGCGGTCAGTTTGGTAGGTTATATTTTGAAAGTAATTTGTCCAGTCTATATTTTCAAATTCACTGGCAGAAAGGTATTCATAGTACCATTTTATTAGCTTTTAATGTCTGTAGAACTTGTGGTGATGACCCCTTCTGTATTCCTGATACTGCATAATTTTAATTTTTAAAATTCATTGATCTTCTAAGGTATTAGAGATATTGTACTTTTTTCTTCAAAAATGCCAGATAAATTTTACTTATTATATGTTTCCTTTACATTGCATTGATTACTGCTCTCATCTTTGTTATTTCCTTTCTTCTGCTTTCCTTGAACTTAATTAGCTGTGTTTTTGTTTTGTTTTGTTTTGTTTTTACTTTTAGAAAAGGTCTTTCTGTGATGCCCAGGTTGGAGTGCAGTGGTGTGATCATAGCTCACTGAAGCCTCAACCTCCTGGGCTCGAGTGATCCATCCACCTCAGCCTCCCAAATGCTTGGACCACAGCTGTGTGTCACCATGACCAGCTAATATTTTAAAAAAATTTTATGTGGAGACAGGGTCTCCCTATGTTGCCTAGTCTGGTCTTGGACACCTGGGCTTAAGTGATCCTCCCGCCTTGGCCTCCCAAAGTGCTGGGATCACAGGTATAAGCCACAGTGCTTGGCATAATTTTCTATTTTTTATTTTTATTTCTTCAGAGGGATGTTTAGTGTTCAATTTGCAGTCTTCCTTCTTTCTTTTAATGTATATATTTAAAGTGACAAATTTTCCTCTAAGCATTACTTTAGCTACATCTCATATATTTTTGTTTGTTATTTTTAGTTCAATATAATTTCACATTTATATTTACTTAGGTGGTTATTTTTTAGTATATGGCCTTATTTCAAGCAGTTGGAGAATTTTTAGTTATCTTTTCATTATTATTTTCTAACTTATATACACTATGGACAGAGATCATGCTCTGAATTATTTTAATCATTTGAAATCTATTGAGACTTGCTGAACAACTGGCATTAGGCATATTCTGGTATGTGCTACATGTGCACTTGAAAAGAATGTTTGTTCTAACATAATTGCGTATAGTGTTCTGTCTTTGCCAATTAGGTCAAGTTTGTTAGTCATACTGTTAAAATCTTCTACATTATTACTGTTTTTTTCTCCCTTTAATTACTTAGAAGGTGTGCTAAATCTCCAACTGTAATTGTAGATTTCACTATTTTCCCTTTTAGTTCTGTTGTTTCATAGATTTTGAAGCTATATTATTAGGTACATGCACATTTATGATTGCTATTTTTTGCAGGTGAATGGACTCTTTAAAATTATGATACATTCCTTTTTACCTTTGGCAATAATACCATTTTGAAATCTAATTTTTCTTATTTTAATATATACACAACAGTTTTCTTTTAGTTAGAGTGTGTATAATATGTGCTTTCCCATGCTTTTGCTTTAAGCTTTCTGTGTTCTAACATTTAGGATATATTTCTCCAAGTAGCATGAGATTGGGTTCTTCTGATTTTCACAGTCTAACAGCTTTTTCCTTTTCGTTTAATTAGAAGACTTCATCCACTGACATTTTGTGTAGTTGCTTATATATTCAGGTATAAATCTACCATCTTAACATTTTTAAAATGTGTCTTCTTAAAATTTTCTATTTTATTATTAGCATACTTAGAAAGAACTTCCTCACTCTAAAAATATTCCTCTATTGTTTTCAATTAACTTTCCTCTTCTTGAAACCCATTTCTCTTGTGCCATTTTAAACACTGAGATATCTGAATGTAACCATTCTTCTCTCATTCAACCAAATCTTCAGTCTTCTTTGGATATGTTTCTTTCTATAGCTGACTCTAAATATTTGTCATTTCTCAAGATCCCTCCTTGGCACTCTTTTCTTTCACTCTCCAAATTTGCCCTGGGAAATCTTATATGTTCTCATGACTTCTGGTCTCCTATGACTACCATTGAATATGCTATAAGCTTCAGACATGTAATTTCCGACTGCCTTGAGGATTTCTCTATCAGTATATCCTTTAGGCACACAAAAGTCTTTGTGACCAAAACTTAACTTATAAATTACCTTTCCACTTCTACCAGACCTGGCCTTCTTCCTTTGAGACCTCTATTTTTGGCAAATTACATCACTCTTAATACAGTTACATGAGCCAGAAATCTGGAAGTCATCTCAAGCTTCTGGCTCTTCCTCACTCCACATAGTTTCTTGGCCAAACTGCAGACTTGCTGATATGGTTTGGCTGTGTCTCCACCCAAATCTCATTTTGAACTATAGCTCCCATAATCCCCAAGTGCCACAAGAGAGACTCGGTGGGAGGTAACTGAATCATGCTGTTTTCCCATGCTGTTTTCATGATAGTGAATAAGTCTCATGAGATCTGATGGTTTTATAAAGAGCAGTTCCCCTGCGCATGCTCGCTTGCCTGCCTCCATGTAAGATGTACCTTTGCTCCTCCTTCACCTTCTGCCATGATTGTGAGGCCTCCCTAGCCATGTGGAACTGTAAGTCCATGAAACCTCTTTTTCTTCATAAATTACTCAGTCTTGGTTATGTCTTTATTAGCAGTGTGAGAGCAGACTAATACACTAGCCTTTTAACTGAGGCCTCTATTTCACCCCCTCTAGTCATGTTCTCCTGTGGATAATATTAGATTTCTGCTTAGTCAATGCTTTTCATTACCTAAAGGTAGAGTTCAACCTATGGCTTATGAGGCCTTTGCTGATATGGCCTCTGCCCCTCTCTTATGACCCCCTACATGGTCCTCACACTGCATCCTATCGGTATTGCTCACAGAGGCCTGCACTTTTGCATGTGGCACCCACTCACGCACCACGAAATTCCATCTGGAATGCTCATCTTCCTGTCTAAGAGTTCCCACTTCTTTTTTTCTTCAAGTATCAACTCAACCTTTGCCTCTTCCAGGAAGCCTCTTTTGATCTCAACAGACCTATTTAGCTGTCTACGTTGTCTTGTGCTCTCTAAACACTTCATCTGTTCCTCTGTTATGGCACAGACGTAGTGCTTCAAAAAAATTGCCTGTCTTCCCCACTAGATCCCAAGTCCTAGGCTGTATTTCCTCAATGTTCTCATGTTCTCAATATGCAGGCACATATTGGGTACTTGATACTTGTTTGACTATTGAAAGAATAACAAGTATGTTAAAAATGTTATTACTGGAGCTATATAACTCTCATTTTTTGTTGACAAATAGGTTCAGATATATTTTTGGTAACACATTGGAAACAGATATTTCTGTGCTTTCATTTAACTTTCATTATTTCAACAAACATTTTTTATGTACCCGTTATGTACCATGGCTTTTTTCACTGACTAGCAGTGTATCCTGGTGTTTTTTGAGTTGTATGTTATAATCATGTTACGACTAATCATCTCTATCTCATAGGTGAGGAATATAAAACAAAGCATCGGTAAACTGGTTAATCAAACTCTTCAACCAGGAATCAGCAGATTAAAAATAGATCACAAGCCATTTCAGCTTCCTCTTATAATGTTTCTCTTTTGAATGACTCTGTTCGAAGTCTCAATACTGAAATTGATTAATTAAAATAATAGTGAATGACAGTACAGGGCTGCACATTTCTTTCCGCTTGATTTTCTGTCAATAATGGAGTCTGGCTTTGACAGTAATCATGGTGGCTCTTTAATGAGTGTCTGTCACTGTAATAGATATTTACATCTGCATCTATTGCCTCCTTTATTGTTTCCAGCCTTTGAGGAATAGGTATTTCTATCCCCATTTTGGCAGTGAGGATACTGGAACTCCTGAGACCAGTCAGGTGAGTTGCCCAAGGCTGCCAAGATTGGGAGTGGCAGTGGCAGAGTAAGAGGTCACCTCTAGATCTGCTTTGCCCTAAAGCTATGGGATTTCCTTGGGTGATGCTGCTCCTAGTCAGCCGTTCCATCCCCGAGGACACAGACATGTGCCTATCCTCTATACAGCAGAGTCCAGCACACTTCCATATGTTAAGTCTGTGCTTGTACAAATGGGGGGCAGTGGACGGTGGCAATGTCTGCCTGATGGTATTCGAGCAAGGAGCGGGAACACGGGTCCCACTGCTTGTTCTGGCGGATAATCTCCCTGGGGCTGTGGACATCAATATTTACTCTGCCGGATCTCCGGCTGGCTTGGAATCTGTCAGTAATGAGGTATTAGAGTTTCGACTCCAAGGTTTACCTGGATGAATGGCGTTACCCTTCAATGGTTAAAGTAATTTCCCTCCAACAGAGAGGGCTTTTTTCTCTAATGGGTAGTAGCTCTTTCCCCTAAAGCAACTCAGCTGTGGAGTGAATCAGGGCTCACTCAACTCTTCCAAGTGGGAAAACATACACCAGGGGCCACTGGGGTAGATCCTGAAACTTCTCCACCACCTCAATGTGGAGAGCACAGGTTCGTTGTCATCAAGTGGCCACAGAAATCCTGGTGGTCTCCCGTGTCCCACCTCCCATCAGATTTTGGGATGGCTGAAGAGTAGGACCTACATTCTGGGCACTTAGTCTTTCCAAGGGAAGCAGTGTCACGGGGCTGCACGATGATGGAGTTACTAAGCTGGACCAGAAGAAGCCAGGATTATTGTTATGGAAAATGGAATGCTTCTCCCCATCTACTGAGGAGGAATTGCTATGCATGGACACTCTCTCAATCTTTAAGTACCTTCAAGGCCATTGCCCTCTTTGCTAAGCCTGCTTACAAGGAAAAATTACCCTTGTTCTCTTTTTGGAAAAGTATCTTTTCCAAGGTGGATTATTATTTGTCCAGTTGCACCCCGAGCACTAATCCTTTAATGTAAAGAATAATTAGGATGAGTAGTGAGGATAAAACGAGATTAAGAAACAAGGCTCATGACTTAATTCTTAACAGTAAAACTATGAACAGAATCAATAAAACCACACGTATAATAATGAAGCTAGAAATATTGACACTGCTGCCAGGGCCTAGTTTTACATTAAATAGGAACTGTTCCCATTAATGCAACAGAGAAAACAACTTTATAGAAATATCATAAATGGCCCTTTGAATTTAACTGTATTTTTCAGACCCAGAACTGTTAGTTTCTTAGTTTATGGGAGTGGGGAAAGAAGGTTTGTGTGTAGCAGTGAAGCAATGGAAGGACTTATTTCAGGACTGAGATTTCAGAGCTGCACATGTTGCTTTGCAGTACCTATTTCAAAAACTCTGCCTTTCCAAGGAGCTTTCTGATGCCAGAAAAGGCCAGGTGTGACTGTAATGTCTTGGAGGAAGTCAAAATTTCAGTGGAAATTCAGTGGAATTTAGTGGAAAGAGCTCACTCGTCTTAGAAACCTGAGCCAAGTCCTGGCCTGAGCTCAATGCTCTGTGACCCTGGCAGCAGGCCTGTGATCTCCCAAACTCCAGGGCTTATTTCGTAAAGTGGAATGGCGCCTGCGACAGAGGGTTGTTACGGGCCTCAGGTGAGAGATGTGAGTAAGAAACGAAATACCGTGCCTGTCACATAGTCATAAATATCAGAGTAACCACTATTATCTCAAACGATAACCACATTCCCTTGAGGTATTTCCTAAGGTCCACAGTTACAAAGACTGACAACAGTCAGGCTGGGGAAGAGCTTAGCTGGGAGTGGGCAGTTGGTGTTCTAGACCTTGCTTTCTTCCTCTAATTGTCCATGTAATCTTAGGCTTAACTCCCTAAATCTCATTTTCCTCATTGGCAAATTGGAGGGGTTTGGACTAGATAATCACTTTTATTGCTTTAATACAGTTCAATGTTTTTTTAAAAATTCACACTTCACGTAATAATAGCAGTGCTTGGCATGTTTAGTGGAAATGAATAAAAGGGCTTAAAAAAACAGGCACTGCTAGGATAGTTTGCAATAATTGAGGCTATAATAGGTAGAAATGAGTCACACAGAGGATTTTTGGTTATTTTTCACTTAACCAATGAGAAACAACCTTTTCTAGAATTTTTGCTGGAGGTTAGGCAAATAAATTTCAGCTCTTGCCAATTCTATGTGACAACAGGTCCAGTCTTCCTGTTGAGAAGCAAGTTGCTCACTTTCATGCTTCTGAAGCATGTTCACCACCAGTGACCAGAGGAACAAGTGCAGTGCTTTGTTTGTAATTCCTTCTGTTAACTGGGCGATCAAAACGTCTGTGGTGGGCAGGCAGAGCAGAAGAGGCGGACGAAATGCTTGGAAGAATTTCTGTCAGGACTGAATGTGTTAAAGGCATAACTAGAAATCCAGAAAAGAAGTTCAAGTGATGAAGGAAAATGAGCAAATGTACAAATTCACCAATGCCTATGCCAAAGGAAATTAAAGCAACTGGAAGTGAGCAGGTAGATAATATTTTATAAATATGATAATACAAGGAGAGGGGTTGGCCAGGGCATTGCTATGGGTTGAGTTGTGTCTGTTCTACAACACCATATGTTGGAGTCCTAACTCCCAGGGCCTCAGAATGTGACTTTACTTGGAAATCAGGTCTTTATTAGAGGTAATAAGTTAAAACAAGGTGATCAGGGTGGCCCCTAATCCAGTAGGACTAGTACCCTGTAAAACAGGGAAATTTGAACACAGAGACAGACATGCACGGAGGGAAGATGCTGTGAAGATACAGGGAGAAGATGTCACATCACTGGGGTGTTGCGTCTACAGGGCAACATAGGCCACATCACTGGAGTATTGTGTCTACAGGCCAAGCATTGCCGGCAAACACCAGAAACTAGGACGAGGGAAGGAAGGATTCTCCTCTAGACACATCAGAGAAGCCTGATCCTGCCAACACCTGGAGTTTGGATGTCTAACCTCCAGAACGCTGAGACAATATACGTGTGTTGTTCTATGCCCCCAGTCTGCGGTACTTTGTCACGGCAGCCCAAGGAAATGGATACAGGTGTGATGATACTGGCAGATTCCTATACTACCCTCTAGAGGAGGAAATGATTTTCCTTTCTGGGGAGCAGTGTGTCAACATGAATCAAGAATCTTCAAAGTGGGCTGGGTGCGATGGCTCACACCTATAATCCCAACACTTTGGGAGGCCGAGGTGGGCAGATCATGAGGTCAGGAGATCAAGACCATCCGGGCTAACATGGTGAAACCCAGTCTCTACTAAAAATACAAGAAATTAGCCGGGCGTTATGGTGGGCACCTGTAGTCCCAGCTACTCGGGAGGCTGAGGCAGGAGAATGGCATGAACCTGGGAGGTGGAGCTTGCAGTGAGCCGACATCGCGCCACTGCAATCCAGCCTGAGTGACAGAGTGAGACTCTGTCTTAAAAAAAAAAAAAAAAGCAAAAAAGCAAAGAATCTTCAAAGTTTCAAAGTGATGATTGAAAGGAAATATTCTGAGAAATAGTCAGGGATGTCTGTGTAAGCACAGCCATGAGGTACATGTAATAGCAAGAAGAAAATGAAAAGAGATCAAAGCATGAGTGGGCATTGGCCAGGGGAAGGGAAGGGAGAGGGGAGTGGCAAGAGGAGCTTCCAAGACAGAAGGAACGGCTCCAGTGATGGCTCCGAGGCTAGGAGAAGCTGGTTACTAGAAGAAGCTTCCAGAAGCTCTCTTGCCAGGGTACAAGGGAGTAGAAGGCGGCATTTGGGAATGGGCTAGGGAAGAAAGAAGGTGATAGAAAGATAGATAGAAGATAGAAAGATAGAAAGAAGGCAGACCCAGGGTTTACCTTCAGAAGTTGGGATTTTATTTGAAAGTCACTGTGATTCCTTGGAATGGATTTGTGCGAGGAAGTGATAACACTGTATTCACTGCTAGGTTTAAAGTCCTTGCATTTGCTCTCTGGAGAATGGACAGGAGGGAGTCAAGCCTCAGGTAGGGCAAGTGGGCAGGAGGCCACTGTAGTAGCTACATAGAGTGTACAGTGGCCGAGACGCGAGTAAGGCAGGGACCGTAGAGGGAACTGGACCTGCTCACAATGGGGGTTGGTGGTAGGCCCTTCAGATCTGGTGGATGAACTGGATCTGAGCACAAGGACGCAATCAAGGAAGACACTTGGGTTTTCAGTTCGAGAAACCGGCTGGATTCTGTTCTTATGAGTGGAAAAAAAGGGATTGGAACTACAGAGTTTGGGGGAACGGCAGGGGATTCCAAAGGTCCATTTTGCACATGTAAAAATTAAGTTGAGATATCCAAGTAGAGATCACAAGTAAAAGGAAAGCACAGACTGGAAATAAAATGTGGGGTCGCTAGCACACAGGTAATATTTGAAATCATGGAAATGGGTACCATGGTCTGGGAATTAGAGAGAAAGAAGATAAACTGGAGACGAGTGATGTCACAGTGCTTCCCATGAAAGCTATTTTGAGAATCTGATTGATCCGGACTCAAAATATGCCAGCTCTCAGAGAATTGGAACTATAGAGTAAAAATAACTGCACGGAATGAGCCCCCCCACCCCCATAATGGAGGTGGCACAGGATGCCACGTTTTGGAAAGGACTCCCAGAAGCTGGCTCTATGCAGAGGACACTGACTGCTTTTGAAGGATAGGGAAACCTTTCCGTGTAAGTTGCTGTTATGGGAATCAGATGTTTGTCCTTTGGAGCAGAGGCAATTTGAAGGAGGGGGCATCGGTCATTCTCAGATACCTGTGGTTAGTTCTGGTCTCTGATCCTCTAGGCCATGGAGGAAAGCCTCAGAAGGTACTGTTTTAAACTTCGGTATGAAGAATAATTTTTCCCTCTTCTTTCTTCACTAGCCAACTAACATCTATTAGACACTACACCCCAGCCTCTCACTAGGTGTTCCGTGCACTTCATCTCTCTTAATCCAATTATTAGCGTTATCACTGGAATGGATTCCTTCACAAACCAGTAAGTACTTCATTATCAGAATTAGGCACCACGGATTTCTTTTCTGCAGGATATGATTTTTTTTCATGTAAAAATAAGGATCATGAAGTCAAATACATTTGAAAAATGAGGATCTAAATACCTTGAAAGATGGTTCTTTACTACAGAACGTCTCAGAACCTTTCATATATCAGTGAGCTCTAAGAAGAAAAGCTAGTATGCCTCAGATTTTTTTTTTCACCAAACATTTCATGGAATTGTCATTCTAAGGGAAACACAGTGCACACTGCTGTTTCGCATTATTATAGCTTCGTTAACGTCAGCCATAATTTCATTCCTGGAATGCGTTTTTACCTCCGTTTTCAGGGGAATTATTTTGAACTGCAAGAGAAACATCATCGAGGGTCCAACAGACAGAATGTTAAGACTTCAATAGTAAGAGGTTGTTTTACAGCTATGCATGATTCAATAATTTTCAAATATTAGATGATTCATTGTATGCCAAAGCCTTAAAATTAGAAATCCAATTGCAGATGTATGGATTAGAATCTACGCCTGAGCATGGTCTAGGAGCTACACAGATGTGGAATGTATGTCTCTGCTACTCAGGGGTGGTAGAAGTACAAATTCTTCAGGAAATGCTGACTGCATGTAACTCACCTTTCATTGCAATGGGATTTTTTGTTGCTTGCTAAGAAAGCAGAAGGCCCATTTCCTGAAGATCTGAGCAAATGATGTATATCTTTCCCTCCTCCTGTTGAAACAAACAGTATGACGTCTAGTTGGTGATCAAAAGTACCCGCTGTTGGAGAAAATAGTGGGAAAGTTAACAAAGACAGGTTACATAACGGCTAACAGTCACATTGCTCAACTTTTTTTCCTGCTCCAATTTCTCTTTTGCCATTGCATTAATTAGAAATTTAGGTAAATGATACAAGTGCCCCAATTTTTTATATCTGCCAGGAGAACAATTAGGCCATTAGAAGTAACAAATTGTCTGGGCTCATGCTGCCTGTTGAAAATTTTCAAGCTACATTATTTCTGACAAGAAAAAAACAAATAATAGTTGTTTTGGCCAATTTTTACCATAAGCAATGTCAGCTTTCGCAGATGCAGCCGGCCCGGGCTTTCTCTCTGTTGTCATGCCTCATTAAAGTATGCTGACTCTCGCGGGTTCCCATTCCTTTAGGTAAACAGTTATTTACATGAACTGCGACATTTTTCTTTGGTGACAATTTCTAATTGTTCAGGCAACCAAGGGTGATATATTAAACACTTGGAAAAAGGCTTCACCTGTGAAACAAATTACTTTAAATTAACTATCCTTTCAAAAGAAAGGCAAAATTTCAAGATGGACAAATTAGACCCTTCTCAGGCACATATGGTAAGTGTTTCAAACACGTCCCTGCTGGCCCCCACTCCAGAGAACAATTCTTCATGATGGAGTGGAAGACTTCCTGGCTCATCTGGGGGTCCTTTCCATGCCAGCATTTGCCTGCACTGTGCTCAGAAGGGATCTTGCGGGGCTGAACGCCCGTGCAGTTCCCCTAGCATTTGTGGCTTCACTAACTCCGTAGCCTTTGCTTCAGAAGTTTAACTATTTCGAGGCATATGTTGATACAGGGCTCTCTCTGCAGAGTCTCCGATCCTTTGTTGCCCTTCATACGTGATTTCTGGCAACTTAAGAGGTCATAGAGTATCTGTGTAAGTCTCTCCATCGGCCACACCCATGTGTCTTCTCTGCTGGGTCAAGTGTCCATACTGGGAGAAGACAGGATAAAGTAAAATTAATCACCAACACCTAATTCTGGATTGTTTGTTCAGCTTAGGGTACTGGACCAGGTGCGTTGAGAGTAGCATATTAAAATTCAAGGTCAGATCCCTAGTGTATTGGATTGAACAGTGTCCCCCCTAAATTCCTGTCCTTCCAGGAACCTTAGAATGTGACCTGATTTAGAAATAGATTCTTTGCAGAGGTAATTAGTCAAAATGAAGTCATAATGGAGTAGGATGGGCCCCTAATCCAATATAACTAGTGTCCTTACAAGAAGAGGAGAGACACAAAGACACATTCAAACACAAAGGCAGAGACTGGGGAGATGTGTCTGCAAGCCGAGCAACACTAAGGGCTGCTGTGCCCACCAGAAGCCAGGAGAGAGGCATGAACTTACTTTCCCTCTGAGCCTCCAGAAGGAGCCACCTCTGCCAACGCCTTCACCTGAAACTCCCGGCCTCCAGAACTGTAAGAGAGGAAGCTTCTGTTGTTTGTTTTAGACGCCCCCAGGTTGGGTGAGTTTGTTATGGCAGCCACAAGAAACCAAGACACTCACTCGAAACAAATTTAACTGGGAAGGGAATAATATTCTCAACACCCAACAGTGTGGAGGGGGTGCAGAGGGAAAATGCTCCAGGATCCCAGAGGGCAGATGCCAGGGAGGTTAAGGAGAGGCCAGGCAGGGGCAGGAAGAAGCAGGGCACCAGGATGCTGGGCAGGACCATGGGACGTGGCTTTAGATGGGAGAATGGGATGAGCTGGGACGGGGTCGCCGTGAGATGAAGCTGAGCAGGAGATGGCAGCTAGACTCCGTGTGTATCTGGCTATGCCCATGAGCGCTGGGGTTCCAGTCACTGCAGACATGGTCATTTGGGCTTATCCCAGAAGATCACAGCTTCCCATGGCTTTCAGTCCCTTCAAATCCACATATCAGGTGTCCCTCTTTAACAGTTTTCTGTTCAATGTCATTTGAATGAATTTTTAAAAGAAGCACAAACATTTCAACATGCAAAATCAGAGTATACTTTTAATATAGTTGGGGAAATTTAATGAGGACTTATTTGCTGCTACTCTTTACGGTGAACACAAACAGACTGAGTGATACTTAAAATGGGCGTGACTTCAATGCCTGTTTCCGCTTCCTGTTGACATTGAGTGTACAAAACCCCAAGCTGACATCCACTTGCCTCTTAACGTGTCATGGATGAAACTACGAGGAGACCTGACCTGAGCATGGAGCTTCTGGTTTCTGCTGCTGCCCCTGGTGATTAAAGTGTAGACCGTGCTGGATCTTCACTTACTCGGGCTGCAGTTGAAAAGTATTCTCTATACTTTGGTGGTCTCCCATTTCACTGCTCAAGCAAAGCAGTAAGGACTCTTCCTCTGTCTAGGGGAGACTATGTCTTTGCCCACTTTATATCATAGTGACAACTTGAACTAGCAAATAAGGACATGGTAATCCTGAACTGGCAGGCTGTTCTTTATTTCAGGGAGTTAGTTAGCATCATCTGAAACAGCAACCAGAAAAAGGAAGCTGGAGGAATAGGCGATGAAGAATCAAACTTCACTCTCCTCTCTGTAGTCCGAGTGCCCATCACAGACCTTGGGCAAATACTCTCTCCTACAAAGAATGACACCTTGCCTGGGGAGGGTGGGCTGGACCAGGTCAGCCTAGGGACAAACCTCTCTTTACAGTGGGGTTTGCTTTGTGCACCACAGGAAGAGATACGGGTTTCTCAAGCCAAACTCTTACACACAAACAGCTGTGAGATGCTGCCCAACTTGCTCTCCTGCTTTGAGAAGATCAGAGTGCAGTCGCAGGTTTGCACCAGATGATGGAAAGGCAGGAGGGGTTGTCTTATGGTCTGAACATTTCTCCAAGAATTTCTGTCCAGTTGCTCAGATTTCAGAAACAAGATCTGCTGAAACAGTCACTGCAATGCTTGGATTGTGACTGTAGATTTGAGTTTTTTTCTGGTGGGTTTATAACTAAGGTAATAAATATTTATCCTTCTGGGTTGCTGGAATCAAGTTGCATGGGTAAACTTACCCCAGGCTCACCTGAAACTACTGCCCATGGCTCTGAACTGAGGCTGTTTTCCTTCTAAGGTTACTTCATTTAGGGGCCAGCCCTGAACAGAACATCTGGTTTTGTTTCTTTCCAGAACTTTGCTCTCTTTTTCTAGATATGAGTGTATTTTCTGGAAAAAGCTATGAGTCATTTCTTATATTTGGGTTGGTATACATTTTTATTCAATATATAGTTATCACTCTAGAGGCCTAATAAATATTTTTCACCTAAATATTTTAGACCAAAATATTTTCCATAGCTTGTTTAATGACATATGAAGTTTAACGTATTACTTTTTATTCAAATAATAAATGTATGTTCATCTTTGTGAATATCAATAACTGATTTGTGCTGTCTCTAATAGAGGACCATTTTGGGGAAGTTGATGCTCACCATTTCCTAAGAAATGAGGACGGGGCATTTTTGATCATCCGTATTCTGCATGTCTGAATTATTTTTAGAGTTAAATAGAATTCATTGAAATTAGTGTTTTCCTTCTTCCATAAGAACTTTGGCTGATTTGTCTAAGAAATAAAGAGGAGTGGATAAAGCACAGGTCAGAATTTGGAAAAGATCCTGGAAGGAGTAAATCTTAAATCTAAACTTGCACATGCGAAGGAGACAGGGCGGATCGATTTTTATACCTGAGCTTTTCTGCCTTTTGGAAGGTTGCCCGATGAAGCTCTAATAGGAATTTCTAGGAAGAAACTGATTAAGGGGAGGGGCAGTGGGGAAAGCACCAATCACATGCAGGTGTCTGGACCTGCAACGGAGTTACAACCCAGCAATCTGTCAACAAACAACGGCGGATGGCTCAGTGAGGCGACAGGGCCCACACTGTACCTCCGAGCTATTCCAATCTCTTAGGAAAAAGGGGCATGACTTTGCTTGGACTTTTTCATGTCAGTGACAGATAGCTGAGTCCACAGCAGACTCACATCTTGACAGGCTCTGTTAGCGCGTTTGCTCCTGAGAGTTCATGCCCGTCTCCGTCCTCCAGCCCAGTGGGCTCCACTGCCAGGAGCCCACGGGGGATAAGAAGCCGAGCACAATCCACAGGTGGGATTTGCTCCCAGACATTAATTATCCTGTACTTCCTTTAAATCTATTCATTCATAAGTAGTTTTTGAGTGCCTACTCGAAAGCACCAGGGTTCACCACAGTTCCAGGGTACCCGAAGGTGACAAATGCTATGGGTTGAATTGTGTTGCTACCCGCCCCCCACCCAAAATGTTCAAGCTCTAAGCCCCAATACCTCAGAATGCAACCTTATTTGGAAATAAACCTGTTGCAGATGTGATTTGTTAAGGTGAGAGCATAATGAAGAAGAGTGAGCCCCTAATCCAATACAGTTGGTGTCCTTGAATGAATGCGGTGTGACGCCAGAGGCAGCTATTGGAATGATGTTTCCACAACTTAAAGAACACCTGGGGCTTACAGAATCCAGAACAGGCAAAGAGGGATCTTCTCCTGGAGGCTTTGGAGGGACCCTGGTCCTGCTGATACCTTAATTTCAGACTTCCGGCCACCAGAACTGTGAGATAATAAACTTATATGGATTTAAGCCACTCAGTTTGTGGTACTTTATTATGACAGCCCTAAAAACTTATATGACAGACAAAATGTTCAAAATATTTTTATATATGTATGTATATATGCCAGGGGAACTTGATCAGCAAAGCACAAGACAGACGATAATGACAGAAAAATCAAACATAAAGGTAGCATGATATAGCTGGCAGAAGACCTAATACATCTATTATCCTAATAAATAGAAATGGAATAAATTACTGCATTAAAAGGCAAAGATTTAAGTCTACATAAAAGGAGACAATCCAACCATATATAAGACTACATGGTGGCTAAAAATATACAAGGCTACTGCTTACCAGAATGAATTAATATGGCAATAAAATGAAAAAGTCATTAAATGGAATAAGGGTATTTATTTTGTATTGGCATCCATTATGACTAATGACGAATTTTGTAAGAGATTGGTAACGTGAAACTAGTTTAGTCTCAAAGTTGGCTGAGGCCCCAGGATGTGGGACTGCGGGTTCCTGCTTTCCAAAAGTGAGGGGTCAGCCCACCTGTGCAGGAAATGCAAACAGGGTGGTCAAAACCCAGTTTTCTGGCTCTTGGGGAATGAAAGGTCCATGTTGGCGAGAGGGGATGGGGATTAGAAGGTTATTTCCCTGGAGAGAATTGTTGGTTGCTGTGGGTTTCTCCCTAACCTTTGTGCCAGGGAGGGCTTCTTCTCATGCCCTGGGGGAGAGGCTCCTGGGAACTTGCTGGGTGGCCCCTGCAGCTTAGGGCCTGAAGGCTGGCTGCAGCCTTGGAACTCCAAAGGGTGAAAGGCTGTGGCTGCGCGCGCCTTGCCAGGCAGTTAATGAAAGGAGGGCTGCGGTTAGGAGTGACTGCAGCCACTGGGCATCGGGCTAACCGGCTGTTTTCCCATGGCTCAGGCTTTAGGTCGAGGTCCTGGCTGAGAGGTGCTTAAAGGTGATTGACCCCCGGTGTTAGAGAGAGAGAGAGAGAGAGAGAGAAGGGAAGGAGGAAGATAAGGAGGAGAAAGGAGAAATTGAGACCTGAAGCCTGGAGGTGCCAGGGCTGTAATCCCTTCCCCTCTCTCTCCTCCCTCATTTGATCCCTGGAGGGGGCAGATGGCAGCAGGCCTGGGGGTTGGGGGGACAGGGGAGGAGCTGGCAGAGCAGAAAGAAGGAGGCAGGGGCACTGACTCCAGGCTCTGTCTGTGGTAGGTGTGAGCTGTGGGAAGGATCAGCTTCCATTTTATGTGAAGCTAGGAGGGTGAAAATATTGCACTGGACAGATGAGGCTCTGAACTGAGACTATTTTTGTAACCAGAAGTGACCAGGGGATTTGCTCTTACGTAAGAATGGCAGAAACGTCATAGGACTTGCCCTAGATTGAGTCTGGAGAACAGGGAAGAAGCAGCCTTGGAGTGACTGGTGTCGGTGGAGACAGAAGGAAGTTGTTTCTCCATGTTTCCTAGGTGACCTTCTGCTTCAATCTAATGAATATAAACTCTAATAGCACAGAGCATTAGATGTTAATAGTGACTACAGATCAAGGAAATATTGGTAGATATTTGTGAATGACAAAAGTACCATTTTAGTGGGGGAGTTTGACATACTTCTTGTTAGTATCAAGTGAAAAATATTATACGATGTAAGAAATTTCAATAATATAATTAGTGTATGGAGTATTCATAGTATAATTAATATATAATAAAGTTTATACTTCCCAAAAATAGACACTGTTTTTAAATGTCCATAGAACATTTAGAAATTTATCACATATTCTAAAAGAAAACATCCATATATTCCCCCAAAAGGAATATATGGACACAGTCTCTCATGACAATGCAGAAAAATAATAGCAGTTTATAAAACAATACCAACAAAACAACTACTTGGAAATTAAAAATCTTTTCCCATGAATGGAAAAGATAGGTCAGTAAAAATGGGAACAAGAAACAAACCTCAATTACAGTTATTGAAATAAATAATATGAGCATGGGGCCTAAGAAGCCTCATGGGATGTGGCCACAGCTGTATCAATATGCAAATGTGTGGCTGTTAATGTTTTTAATATTATCAACAATAGAAAACACCATTCCACTCAAGGAGACACAAAATCGCATAAATTGACCTGAGAATAGTAAGAGAAAGGAGGTGATAAGAATAGAATTACCTATTAGAATGTTATAGAAACGTTAAACAATATGTTCGGTGAATAAAATTGACTGCTGGTTTTTTGAAAAGACAAAAAAAAAGAGCATATCTTCGCATTAATAAGAGCAAAATAAAATGCAAAAATCACCTTCCCATTCACAGTGTTGGCTGCAGGAACATATATAACTAGATGCAGAGATGATGATCAATGTAAGACAGAAAAACCTGAATGGACTCTTTCACCATCTGAAACTAAAGCCCTAACACAATAAAGCAATTTCCCCTCTACCACTCAAAACTGTAACAGTCACCACTGGTTTCAAATGGGATTTTCACTTCTTTCTACCTTCCAAGCTACAATTAATTCCTGGGCAGAGAAAAGGAGGAAAATCTTTTCAATTCAGTTTGTTAAAATGAGAAGATATTTGATGTCAAAGCTAGATAAAGATATTTTTAAAACCCACCATAAATCAGTTTAACCTATGAAAATAGATATGAACATCTTAAATTAATTTTGAGCACAATGAAAGGAAGAGGGTATTCAAAATGATAACTAACATTCACATATGTGGAGCACATATCTCATGGAATATTCTGGAAGGTCCCATGGCCTGGGCAAGTCAAGGGAGTTGCTCATTATCATATAATCAGGAAGTAGTAGAACTGAGATTTGAACTCAGACTTTTCTGACTTGAGATTCCAAACTTGAGAATGATGTCCTGTGGCTATTTAACAGTACTCCGAATATGCAACAAGGAATCATCCGAAGATACCTGGTAGCACCTATTAACTTTTTTAGGGCACTAGAAAAAGCACACATGAACATCTTGTTTAATGCAGAAGAGTTATTTGGTGAAATTTAACATTTGTTCTTGATAATAATAACAAGGGAAAAAAAGCATGTTTCTTTAACATGAAAACAATATTGATATAAGACCATCCTCCACTTTCCAGATTTCTCTAGGATCATGTCCTCTGCAGTTAGCAACAACACAAGATGAAACGCTATGAAAGCTGTTTTAAAAGGCTACTTGTAAGTTTTAGAGAATTTCTTTAAAAATGTAAGAAAAGTGACACATAAAGGCTAGAATGGAGGAGATAAAATTAGCATTGTTTGTAGTTGATGTGACTCTATTTAGGAAACTTAAGGGAATCAATTAAAAACATTAAGATTAGCTAATTTTTAATAATATTAACTAAGACTAAATATTTTAACTAATATTAAACTACTGTGCAGAAAACAATGGATTTTGATGTTACATAAACAACTGAAAACATATAATAACAAAAATACCTTATTTATACTAGCAACCGAAAAATGTCTGAATAAACTTACAAAATGTCCTAGAAAAGTATTAAAATATCTACAACTTTGCCAAGGGACAGAAAAAAAGACTTAAATGAATATAAAGAAAAATATTCCTGTATGAGAAGATTTAGTAGTGCAGATGTCAACTTTCGCCTAATTCATCTACAAATTCAATGAATATCCAATTCTAGTCCCAGTGGGATTTGGGGTGGAACCTAACAAAATGTTTTTAAAGTTCATCTGAAAAAATAAATGGCTGAGAAGAGCCAAGGAAATTTTGAAAAATAAGAATAATGAGAGAGGACTTGACCTACTAGATACTAAAATACTGGCGTGATTAAGACAACGTGCTTTCAGTGTGGGGAAAAATGAATCAATAGAACAGAAAAGAAATTTCAGAAAGAGGCATAAATAATGCAGTCTACAATAAAGATGGCATTTTAGAGGAGTAAGAAAAAGATAGATTATTTGGCCAACAGTTTAGGGTAACTAGTTAAGCATTTGAAAAAAAAATTAGATCTCTGCCTTACAATGAAACCAAAAATAGGTACCAGAAAGATGAATATTTTAAGCTTAAGAGTAGATCTACATTAGTACTAGAAAACATCTATGTAGAAGTTTATCTACTCTTACTGTGACAAAAGCTTTTTAAAGTGTAGTATCACATGTAGACACTAAGAAAAGCACATAGATTTGAATTTCCAAAAATGCACTTCCAATTTAAAAAATTATAATGCAAATAATAAATTATGATGAAATTTTTGCAACTTATATTACAATTCCAGTGTTAAAATCTTCGATTTATAAAGAATTCTTTTAGTCACTAAGACAAATATAAGCTGCAAACCCTCATCATTAGGAATTTGTCCTGGTACTCACAAAGGCCTCTTTCCTTCTTTCTCTCTCTCTGCACTCACGTGCACATGCACACACACAAGTAGTTTCGTTCTGGTACTGTGGTATTGTTAAAGTAACAAAACCCAAAAAAAGACAATCAGTGTGTCCAGCATGGGGAATGGTTAAATAAGTTATGGTACATCTATATGATAGATACTATGCAATTGGGAAAATAATACGGTTTGTGGTTATATGAAAAAATCTCTGTGTTACTATGAAAGCAAGGTAAAGAGCTCTCTCTCTCTCTCTCTCTCTCCATGAGTATGTGTGTGTGTGTGTGTGTGTGTGTGTGTGTGTGTGTGTGTGTGTGTGTAATGTGGTTTATATGGTAGAAAACAACAGTATTTTCAGTAACTATTTTTCAATAGAGGAACTGGAGTTGGTTTTGAGATTAGAAAGAAGGCATGCTGTTGAATTTTCTGATATTTACATGTTTTGTTTTTTTTAAAGTCAACAGAGATCATTGGGGTGAGATTATGAAGAAGTTTAGCATTCTTTATTATGCTTCTCTGCAGTTAAAATAACAACAAACTAATAAATATTAAATAAAAAATTAAAGTATGGAAAGAAAAAATATGCCGAAGATTTAAAAGAGTAATTAAAGAGGAGAAATATAAATGGCCAATAAGCATAAAATCTCTAAACTTGCCCAGTAATAAAATGCAAATAAAAATGTTGTTTTACTTATAAAATAGCTTATATAAAATTTTAGTTATAAAAACATTTTAATGATAATATCTGATGCTGAGAGAGTATTGGATAATGGACAGTTGAAGGTAAAGCATGTTCGTGCAGTCTGTCGGTTAAAGATTTCACGATATTTTAAATTCCACTTTAAGGTTTATCCTATGGAATTAATTATAGATGTTTAGAAAGACTTGGCTTCAGAGATTTTTGATGCAGCATCTTTGATGATGGAAAAAATGCAAACAGTGGTATATTCATGGTACGTTCATACCACGATATTCTAGGCAACCACTCAAGATTGTTACGAGAAAAAGTTAGAAAAATTATTTGTTATAAAATATTTAGTGTAAAGTGCAGGAAATATAACAGTATGAATGGCTTGATCCAAATATTAATTTTAAAAGTGTAAATTCTCATGGAAAAAGGTAGAAAGGAAATGTGCCAAAATGTTAAAATGGATGTTTCTTGACCATGGAATTGTGAGTACTTTTTATTTTTCTTTTTTTGCTTATTCTTAAATTCCTGCAATCCTGATTCCAGGATAGCTTCCAGAGAATGGGGCATTTCATTCATTCTTTAATATATTGCATATCTACTGTGTCCTGTGCATGATGCAGCTCCTTCAGCCTAGGAATTGACAGTCTAGTGAAGAGAGACACACCTGGAAGACAGCAGGGAGCAGGAAGGCAGTTCTAAGTTCTGCAGACCTGGGAAGAACAGCTGACCTGATTTGGGGCAGATAGGCATGACAGGGAGCAAGATCTGAGCTCAGGTTACCCCTAGACATGCTTAGAAAGGCTGTTTCAGGCATCTCCCAAGTTCCTGGCTAAATCTTTCAAATGTTCTCCAATTCTATAGCATGCAAACCCTAAAAGGGTATGAATTTCATCTGCAGTTTCTGTTCCAGCACACACAGGCTCAGGAGTCCTTTCTGCAAGAATGAGTCAGCTTGCCATGGCACATCACCTGATCCTAACCCCAGCTTCAGGAGCAAGAGGCACCTGTCTTAGGGTGAGCAGCCAACGGGGAGGTCCATGCTTCTGCACTTGTAATATAGGCCTCCTGGGTTAGGCTGTGAAAAAGAGCAGAGGCTAGGTGGGAGAGGACCCCATGCGATGATAATAATGAGATACAGCCCTTCTCCATACCACCAGTAGTAATTTTATTGTTTCCAGATTTCTTTGAAAGGCAGCTAAGGTCTGGTCAGTTCTATAGAAAATATTTTGGACAGACAGGAGGCTAAACCTAGCTCTTTCAACACTGTGCTGTGCACACGGCAGATGAGCAGTGAATAGCCTTTGGATATTGACTGAAGTGTCGTAACACCTTGGCCTTGGCATTGCCCGCTGTGCCCTACCCTTGCCTGGTCAGGCACCTCCCGCTTTGCCATGATGACATCACACCCTCCACAGGGAGCCAGAACCCTCACAGCCCTGTATTCTCTGCCTTGAAGCTTTTCCCAACTCCTTCGTAAAGTCTGACTTCCCCTTTAAAACCTACCTTAAAATGTCCATTGCCTTCAGCATCAATTGCTTTCCCCCATTCTTCTTGGGAGAGGTGGCTGCTCTTTTACCCCACTCTATTGTCAGTTTTCTGTTTCCATGACAGCTCACTGACCATGAGGCTTCATTGTTCCTGGGGCAGACACTCAGTAGTTGCTCTGAGAATCAATTGGCTTCCTCTCTTGTCTTGAGCTAGTTTAGGCTTTGCACTTCTCTATGCCCCTCTGAAGAATTCACCCTCTATATTTAAGCAGAATGGCTTAGCAAGGTAGTGTGTCCTGAAATAATATACTCCTTCTCCAAAGACGCACACATAGTACATGCATGCACACGTGCACATGGATGCGTATGTGTGTGTTTTAATCATTGCAAAACTCCAGAGTTCTTAGACAAACATTCCTGGAAAATGAAGTTTGTTATGAGACCTCAGGGAGACAGGTGCTGAGAAGCAACAGCCCTGCAGCATTTTCTCCTCAACCTTCTGCAGTTGAGGGGCCCTTTGGAGCCAAACAGAAAGGGCCATCTCAAGGCTTGGCTAGGCGCATCCTGGCTCCCCGGTAGGAAAGCAGGCGTGCTTGGCTATCTTCACCCGAAAACCTAGGATCCTACCAACACAGCCGCACAGTGTATGTCTTAGCAAGGCACTTGGTGAACAGAGCTCCTATGCCTTGGGGCTGGTCAGCTTCACCATCTTAGCCTTCTCCTGCTGAATAATGGAAATTTGTTTTAGTTTTTATTTTGTTGTTAATTTCATGCCTGATGCTAAATCTGTACTGAGTACTTAATCTTGTTAGGAAACATCTACAAAATATTTATTACTGGGAAACTGATTTCATAGGTAATTGCATCCTACTTTTTCAAAAAACTTTTATTTTATGTCTTTTTGTGAAATAATTAAAAACATCATTTTAGTTTTGATCTTTTGGGGATTAAAACTATATTTAATCATGCAATGCTTTTATTTTTTTCTTGTGTTATAGCAAATGTGCAGTGGTTTTTATCTCCTCTTCGTACTTGCAATAACATATTATTTGACCATGAATCACTTTAATGGATTGAAACATAAGCATGTGAATTGAAAAATAGATACATTAGTCAAATCAATAAATAAATATGAAAATATATTTCTACGATGAAAAACCATCTTGGCTACTGTGTCCTCCAACTTGGACAGAGAGAGCTGAAATATATGGCCGTAAAATATAGCTTGCCATGTCAACTAGCCAGTGCCTGCAGCCTAAAAGGGATTTTGAGCACTGAGTAAGTAGTATTTCATCAACAAAATCATAAAATAAAGACATTAAAATGAAGGGATGATGGAGTGCTGCAGGACGTTTGTAAAATCACCCTTCAGTCTGAGGCTGGAGTAGTTTAGTATTAGACATGGCATACTTTTCAAATAAATTTGCTTACAAATAGCATGCCTTAACAAGCAGTATTACCAGGCTGCCCCTGTAGCAAATATATTTCTACTATTGTTGCTAAACAAACTCTGTGTGCACTCTACGGTATAGCTAGGGTAGAAATAAATAATTCATCTCTGGTCTAAAAAAGTGCAACTATTACCATCTTCACCCAGAGCATTCATCTTTGTTAATTAATGACTTAACATAGCTCCTTTTAGCTATTCAAAAGCCAGCTACCCAATTTTTATATACTTCTCTTCATGTGCTGTCTTTATTGGATGAAATCCCCTATTAGTCATAATCAATGTTCAATCTCTAATTTCATAAGATAATAAAATGGGCTGCATGGATTATTAGTAGTTACATTGTGTAACTTATCAGTTATTTGTCAGATGAATGTCGGAATATAATTAACATGCATTATTTTAACGAATACAACTGAGAAATAAAGATTTTAAGTGACTTGCCTTTCTCAGAAAGTAGGCACAAAATACAGTAAGGAAATCTGTATTTGCATTTATTTACATATCAGTGTAATTTTTTTCTGAAGCACGTAGCATTAGTTTAATATCTTTCAACTGCAAATTGCTATAATTTGTTGTTTGTATTTTTACACACATTAATAGGATCAAGAAGCGTTCATTAAAATTTGTAGTTCTATCGGATGGAGAAACTTATAGAACAGATGTGAAATTAGGTAGGGGAATTCTAGATTTGGGGTTGGATGGATGTCTTAGAGTTCCTGTGATTTGCACCCCGTTTGCAGTCATCTTTCCATAAACCATCGTTGAGTGAATGGCATAGCCACCACCTTGGAGGAGAGAGAGTGTTTTCTCAGCCTCCCTGAGACCCACCTCTGGAGCTTCCTGCCTGCTCTGTGTCCTGGGTCCTGGGTCAGCAGTGTGTGACAGGGCACAGTCATCCTGTTGAACCCACCCCATAGGTGAGAACATCTGGGATGGGCTGTTTAGACTCTCCTGCTCTCTTTAGTTCAAAGCAGTGCTATCAGGCTGCAGTTGGTTCACCCCAACTGGGAAACAAGCAACACCTCCCACTGAGAGTTTTATTTATAATTGGTAGTTTATTTTTCCATTTTCCACAAGGATTGTGACATGACCCATCCCAGGAGGTGGACTTTGGATCCCAGGAGGTGGACTTTGGAAAGCAGAAGTTGGGGTTCACAACTCACATCATGCTCCAGCCGTGCAGCCTGGCATCCTTGTGCAGGAAGCCCCCCCTCCACCCTCCCTTGGGCCATCGGGGGCAATATGAAGGCTGGATGCCCTCCCAGTGGGTGGTGAGTCTCAGGGGTTGTGAGACAGGAACCACGCAAGAACTCATGTTGACCTTGAGCTCTCATCCCTGCTGAGCCACACCATTGGGCCTCTGGAAACTGGGGTCTGGAACCCCTCAGAGAACCATGAGGTTGTTGCCTCACACACATTTCAGCAATGAGAGCCAATGGCAAAGCTCCTGTAACAAAGGGCAGGATGGCTCTTCCCTCCTTCCCATGCCCTGAAGCCAGCTCCTGTCCCAGCAGATGTCGGCACCCTCCAGTGCCTGACCCACCATCTGGCCACCACGGCAAGAAAGATATGTTTTGAGGGTCATCTTACTGCCCCAGATTCAATGGCACCAGTTTCAGTGTACATTTTTAATGAAACATTTTATTCAGTGTAACTGATGTGACACCGAGACTCCCTTCCTTCCTTCTTTCCTTCCTTCCTTCTTTCCTTCCTTCCTTCCTTCCTTCCTTCCTTCCTTCCTTCCTTCCTTCCTTCCTTCCTTCCTTCTTCCCTCCCTCCCTCCTCTGTCCCTCACTCCCTCTCTCCTTCCCTCCCTCCTTCTCTCCCTCCCTCCCTTCTTCCCTCTTCTCTTCTTTCTTTCTCTTTCCCTTTCCCATATCCTCTGGTTCATTTCCTGTCTCGTTGTTTCTGGTTATGGAGTGGACCACCCACATGCAGGTTGCAGAGATGGGCGAATAAAAGTCAGAAACAATTCAAGGTAATTGTGGTGAAACCTTTGTAGAACATCTGCAAATGGATTGCATTTGTGAAATACACCAGCATATGATTTTGGAATCAATAGCTCAGACTTTTTTCTTTTCAATTGAATTTTATGGGGGTGGGGGCATACAGAAACCCATCCAAATAAAAATTATTTTGGAATTACAGATACGTTAGCAGTATTTAAATACCAATGGGGAATAGTGTATGCACATAAACATTTAAAATAATGCCAGTAAAAATTATAGTGACTCATTGTATAGACCACCCTGCATTGCCGGTTTTGAGCACAGAGCTATTTCTGGATCAACATTGTGCTTTATTTAATATATCAACCTCAACATACTGTTGTCATTAAAGTTCCTAATAAATGCAATTTAATTTTTAATGTGGCAAATTGTGTATTGTACAGATGCTGTGTCCTTGTTTGGAGGAAATCTTAGGGTCATTTCTTATACAAAGCACTTTCCACTCACAGCAGAGCCAGACTTACGGCTTCAGCTGTATTTCTTGTGTCTGTGTCCTCATTCCCTGAGTGTGAAAACTTTATTGCTCATTATCTACTGGGCTGTGATGAAGTGACAGATGATTTATTGGGAGCCAAAAACTGTGTTTCAACGGTGAACATTTTTATCCTGTTGTGATGCGGTTCTGCCAGCCTCCTCTAACTGCCGAGGCAACAAATAAAGAAGGCTCCATGCTGGAGGGGCTGGCGCTCCTCATAAAGGTCCACATTTCACATCACACTCTGTTCCTAATTTGATTCAATTCCCTTTTGTTGCTTAAAAATTCAATTTGTTTAATTGAGCTGTTTGACAGTAAAATCAGAATTCCATGCATTTTAACCATTCATATTAAATTTCCCTCTGTATAGTACTTTTATTAATGTGCTTTATAGGCGGAGGCTTAATTTAAATTTGGTGACCTCACAAGCTTATAAAAGGATCTGACCTCTTGTTTTTTCTCAAATCTAAATGAAAATGAATGAATGCAAACCAATGGTACAGTTGCGATTTCTTTACTCAGTTTAACGAGTCAAGGAAAGGAACCTGGGGTATGAGAGTATGAGGTGTGAAGGTGTGTATGTGCATGCTTTTTGAGTGTATTTTCATATTTTAATAGATGACATAACACGGGGGTAGCAGTGAAAGTCTAAATGACCTGCCTTTAACAGTTAAAAAAGCAAGTCTCTATCTTCCATTAAAATGGTAGGTGAGGTATTGTATCACAGAAAATACAATGTCTGCTTTTTACAGGGTTACACATTTATTGACATTTAAATAGCTGAACATCTTTTCCTTTAGGACTAATAAGATACACAGAAAACAATGTAAGATTTTTGAGGTTTACTAAACTTTAATCAGTAAAATTTAATAGCAATATCCGAGTCATCATGTGTGTGTAGAATGCCGTGTGACTTTACAAACACTTTTAAGCAATGAATTATGTTACAAGAATGGGTTGGCTGTGTATCATTATGTCCAGGTAAATGCCAGAATGGTGACATAATTGGTAGTTGGGAGTAAAATACAACCTCTGTAAAATGTTACTAAGGTAAATGTGGAAGGATTGTAATTCATTACACATAAACATGACTTCTAGTATTTGCCATCTTAGGAAATATAGACTAACTTGATCTTACCCGTCACTGTTTCTCTCTTGCCTTTGTTAGTTCATTCAGCAATGGAACCATGTCTCGGCTTCAAAATAGCTAATTCCTTTTTATTCAACCGTTTTCCAGGGTACTCTGGTGAATTTCACATCTCTTTTCATACACTGGAGACCAAGTATTCTGTAAATGCTAAATCCTAAAAACTGGCCTTAATAAGAATGATAGTCCACCAATTTCAGACAATGATAAATTTATGACTTTGGATTAAAGGTCAGATGGCTATTTCAGACATTAAAACAGCCCAATTTCATAATACCCAGCACCTTAAGGAAAGACATTTTTGCACACTGGTGCCTGTGAGTTCCTGCTAAAGACATATAGTAATAGGAAGTCAAGAAACTCATTCCCTACCTGTGCAGTGCGTTTTCCTTTCGCCCTAGGCGACTGTTTAACTTTTAACCCTCTTGTTCACACAGCGTACATGCATAAAAGTACAATGTACCACATAAGGAAGCAGGTCTTGCAACATTTGTTTTATGCTGTTTGCTATAAGACACATTACTCATGTTTTCAGACGTTTTCGGCTGTCCCAAAGTAAGGAGTCATTTTCTGCAAATGGCTACTTCGGTTTCAGGTCATCTCGGCCCTTCCAACATCAACAGGGATCTGAGTAAGAGAAAGAGGCTGGCATAAAAATGCCTTGGAAGGGCTTTTGTTTGGCCATTCTCTGGGGGTGTTTGATTTTTTAGTATTTAATCAGGCCTCTACCCTGTGACCCAGCCACTCCCCAGTCATGTCCGGGACGACCTGCTTTATAACCATGAGATGTCTGACTCCCTCCTAAGACTCTCGAGGTTCCTCCTCTGATGAATGATCTTGACCATCACTTTGTGTTTTCTCTTCTGCTCTTGGGCCCAGCACTGTGCTGGAGCAGTGGTGGCGGGGAGGACTTCCCATGCGGCACCTGCACAGCAGTGGGCAAACCCATGGACCACCCCCCGGTTAATTAACAGCAACGGAGAACTGAGAATAGATCATGAAATTGTCTGGAGTTACGGCTCTTTCTACTCATGGAGTCCATCATTCCAAGCTTGGGGTAACTGCTTCATGGACATTCAAAGCTATGGGGGAAAGAGAGGCAGATGAGAAACTCCGCAGAATCCAAACCCACTCCCGGCTCCTCCAGGTGAGTGGGTGAGAGGCTTCAGGAGGAAGTTCCTCCCGAGGCCTTCTGTTCCTACTGCGAGACCCACAGCAGCAATAGGAAAATAGTAATGTGTCTAACCTTGTTTACCCCTGCACACCCTGTGTGCATTCGAGGTATTCGTTTCCCCTTCTTAAATTTTTTCCAAAGGCCATCCCAATTCATGTTGTGGAAAAGGATGAGATTAAATAGGTGAGGTTTCCTCCATGAATATTCCTGAGTTGATAAAGGTGTATTTTTTCCATTCTATCCAGAATCTAGCCAGTGGGAAACTGAGAAACTCATAAAAAAAATACCTCATGTATTCTAGAAAGGCACTGTACTCTTTAATTGAAAGAAAAACAACAAACAGGTCTTTTGGGATATAGGTGAATTATGCTATTTAAAGGGAAAGTGAAATTACCTTGACTGTAGTCTTTTTTTTTTTTTTTTTTTTTGGATAAAATTCAAGATAGACTAGCTCCTTCCTAAGTCTGCTTTGATCTAAATAATAAGCTTTTGAGGTGCTAATGCATAGGCAATGGGGATTAAAGAAATAAAGATGAAGATTATACAGATGGGTAAAGGAAATTTAAAAGGCATTTCCTAAACCTTCTTGTAGCTCTCCCCCTAAAACCTTCACGGTAGCAGAAATCAAAAGAGAATGTTAAAGAGTCAACAGTCAGGAGCCTCTTTTTTGTCTGGGAAGTAGATGATTAACAGTAGGAAAGAGAGTCACGCTGGTTTTTTTACCCTCTTGCCCACCTCCTGCTGAATGAACAGGAGAAGTCGCAGATTGGAGCCTTCCACACACTGGACAACTGAAAGTTGACTCTAGATTTTTAACATCCTCAACGTGATCATAAACCTATGGAGACTGCACAGAATTTGCGTTTGTTTCTGCAACTTTCTGAATCACCGTCTTTTTCTATAGTCTGTTTTTCATCATTCTCTTCCCCCTACCCCCTAGAAATAAGTTTAAGGTCACAGTTGTATTATTTATTTATTTATTTATTTATTTATTATTGAGACAGAGTCTCACTCTGTCACCCAGGCTGGATTGCAGTGGTGCGATCCCAGCTTACTGCAACCTCCGCCTCCTAGGTTCAAGCAATTCTCATGCCTCAGCCTCCTGAGTAGCTGGGATTACAGGCATGCACCACCACGCCAGGCTAATTTTTGTATTTTTTGGTAGAGACAAGTTTCCGTCATGTTGACCAGGCCAGTCTCAAACTCCTGGCCTCAAGTGATCTGCCCACCTCAGCCTCCCAAAGTGCCGGGATTACAGGTGTGAGCCACCGTGCCCAGCCTGTGTTTTTAGTTTTGGTAACTGCCCATAATATGAGCTGCGTGCTCTTCACCTAGTAGAAGAGGGGTGGAGTGCCCTGACTTTTGCCTCAAAAAAACTCAAAATCTACATTAAGATATAGTGGTCCAAAGAAGATAAAAGTGTCAATTTGTAAAGCTAATGTTGAAATTTAGTATCATTTCTGAATTGTCAATTACCATTTATTTGGACAAGGCACAGTGCCTGGCGCCTAAATGATATTAGATGGCCGAATGACAGCCCCGTTACACGTGGGTGCTGAACTGTGGCAGCTCAGGGGAAGCCAACGTCAGCAATTCCTGGGGTGGGGAGGGAAGGTGGAGGATGTGATGTGTGAGTCACGCCTTAAATGAGAAACATTTAAATTGACAAAGCCTGAGGGGAAGGGACATTCCAGACTGAGAAGCTAGGTTAATAATAATCTCCTTTTGTAATTTGATGTCAATAATATGCAAATATTCTTTGTGCATCATAAAAAACTCAGTTCGCGTTTTAAAATGAGGTCTCCTTCAGTTTGAGAGTACACACTTTGCAGCTAGTGAGACCCAAGTTCAAGCCCCAGCTTTGCAATTTTCTATGTGTGTGCCTAGTAATCTTTCAAAGTTTTCCTTTTCTCAGCAATGGGACATAAAACAATATCTGCTTCACAGGGTTATATTGAGGACTGAATGACATAATGTGGCTTATGTAGTTTACGGTCTGAACTAATGCAATTTAGCTTTGCATGTAACTGTGTCATATGTTAAAGCTGTTGTCTATGTTAGTGAGTGTGCCGCCACCGATCCACCATGAGAAACCTGTGTTGCTGCTGGTGGTCTCGGCACGAGAAAACTGGCTCAGGCACAGAATAAAGCGAAAAGCTGGTGCCAAACCCTGGGGAGTAGATTCCCTCTGCTCCTTATTTTTCAAGATGGGTTATTTCATTGTTTTGTAAAAATGTTAAATATTTTTTATAAATAATTAAAACAATGACATGACTAGTATACATCTATACTCCGCCACCTCCTCTCCACCCAGTTTTATATCATGTTACTGTAACTGGCCAAACAATAGATCAAGTGTTAAAGGAAACAAACATATAAGAACACAAAAAATAGAATAAATATGAACCCTTCTTATAGAAACAACTGGGCACATCTAAGCCCAGCCAAAGTTACATTATATATAAATTATATTATAATTTTATATAAATATTAATAGTATAAATAATAGTACAATCTATATAGAATAGAACCATATTCTATATAAATTTGTTATAATTTATAATATACAATAATATATAAAAATTATAAATATATATAATACTATATCATATGTAGTTATATATAATTTATATATTACATAAAATTTATATATAATATATAAATGACATGTAATTTATTATATAAAATTTATATATAATATATACATGACATTTATATATAATTTATATATAATATAATATAAATTATATATGACATATATAATTTATATATAATATAATATAAATTATATATGACATATATAACAGATAACATAATTTCTATTATAAATGATAATAGAAATTATATATTATAATATATTTATATTAGATTATAAATATAATATAAGTTATATTATTTTCCTGGTGTTTATTGCATTTGTACATTTATATATGCTTTTACATGTATTACTTGATTTATCAGCTTTAAAATTTATATCTTTGTTCTCCTTATGTAAAGATGAGAAAAATTGGGAACTTACAGTATTTCTAAATCCACTCTTCCTCATCACTACCCAACTGTTGAAGCTTTTTTTTATGTAATGTAGAGTTAGACATACATGTACATATGTACAGTTAGAAAATACGTATACCTATACATGTTTGTATTTTTTTCTTTTATCAAAATTCTCAATGTTGTCACAGTTTATTGTTCCTGATAAGTGGGTTTGATGCTCATGAAGAGTCCTTGGCCGATGATTGTTCCATTTACTTTGGGCTAGGCTGAGATTTGCCCTGTAGTTGTTTCTATAAGAAGCGCTTATAGGTATTATATTTATTGAGTTCTGGCACATTTCTTTCCTTTAATAGTTGGATTATTGTTTGGCCAGGTACAAAATTCTTGGGCTACCACCCTCTCTCCCTGGAGGTTTCAGGTGGCTGTTCCTTGTGTTCTTGCACTACCTGGCACTTAGAGCTGATTAATCCTCTACGTCCCCAAAGGATTCTTCTGTTGGAGGATCAATAGCTTCACTAGCATGTGACTCAGTATTGATTGCTCATATCATTTTTCTTGGTCCATAGCATATGCTTTCAATCCATAGATTCAAGTTGACTTTTATTTCTGAAAAGTTTTCTTAAATTATATCTCAAAGGTTTGTTTTCCTTTTCTGTTTCAGTTTTTCAGTGCTCGGCTTCAGGGATACCATTTGTGTGTTTGTTGCCGATCTTATTTCTGTCTTATCTATGCATTATTTTTCCCTCTACTTTTTGACCCATGTTTCCTTATTTCCACTTTCTTTGCTCAGTTCCTCAGTCCTGTCCTCCATGTCTCTTCCTGTGTTGCCAGAAATGTACATTCCTGACTGCTTTGGTCAAGGTGGTCTTCATTACTGTGATGGTTTTATTTTTTCATCCACTCCCATTTTTCCTCTTATTTCTTCTCCTACTGTTGGCAATCAATGTATTTTTTAAACTCCTGTAGCTCTGCTTTGAGATTTTACATTAAATAAATAATTATCTCATTAAATTTTTAACAAATTAGTGGGCCATGTTTGGTACCAATTTTCATCTGCTCCACAGAAACTTCTTTCTAGTCAGTGTTCTTTATTTACCATTTGTTTTCCTGTTCATTTTCTTCCTTTCCAAATAGCAATTTAAATATATTCTGTGCTTATTTGCTTATCCATTTTTAAAAATTATTACTCATCTTGGAAGGAGGTGAATTATTCACGGGCCAGCCTTTTAAGGAAGTTTAATGCTGGTAAGGACCAGGGCAGCATCCTGGCAGACAGACTTCTTCATTATCAGCAGAGTTCCGTAAGATGATAAATCTTTTTGGCAATTACCTCTTTCCAACCAAAGAAAGCAACAACTGCAAGCCTGCTTCTAACAGGATCTCCCTGACTCTGCCTCTCCAACCAACAGCTTCCTGCAAATATGGTCACTGACATGTCTCCTCATTCATCCACCTCTCATCTGCTTCTCCATGGTATTATACAGAATCTGGGGAGAATTCTATTACAAGCTGGCATGCTCGACTCTTTTGATTCCAAACTAGGGATCTCAGATTTTGTCTCCCATGGTGAATTGCCTACTCAGAAAAAAAATTGGGGCTTGAAAGTTTTCTCTGAGCTCTGTGGCCACAGCCAGTAGTGTTTTGTCCAGGGATTGTTCTATATTCCTTACTCGGCTCTTACTGCACTGGGGAGTCCTTCAGATGTGGGGATGTGGGGTTATAGAGGAGTTCTGGTTTTAAAAAAAATTGTTTGCAGTGTTTTGTTTTTCATTCTGTCATTTTAACAGTGATTCATTAGTGAGTATGGAAGCTATTTATCTTAACCCCATTTTAAACCTGGATGTAAACAGTGGCAACTTAATTCAGGTTCCCAGGTGATGGGTGAGGAATTAAAAAGCTACAATTGTGTTACCTGGCAAAGGTGTAAAGAACCGATACAGGTCCCAATGTTTGAGTTTTTATTCATTTAATTTAATATTTGTTTTGTGTAGTGAAACTGCTGAAAGTATGCTCCATTTCATAAAACAAATTCATTGATTTTTTTACTCCCTCAACAAACATCTGAACACAGCCCCTACCAAGCACTGCTTTAGGTGCTGGTGGTAAAGTAGTAAGCAAAAAAGACAAACCCTACTGTCTTACATTTAGTAAATGTATTAGTCAATGTTAGAACATTAGTCAATGTTCTCCAGAGAGACAGAACCAATAGGATGTGTGTGTGTGTGTACACACAGAAAGAGGTTTATCATAAGGAATTGGTTCATACCATCACGGAGGCTGGCAAGTCCTTTGATCTGCAGAGTGAGCTGGCAAGCTGGAGACCCAGCAGAGCCAGCAGTTTAGTTCTAGTCTGAGTCTGAAATCCTGAGAACCAGGAGAGCCAACAGTGTGGTTCTAGTCTGAAGGCCGGTGGGCCTGAGACCCAGGAAGCCCTGACATTTTAGTTAGAGTGCAAAGGCAGGAAAAAACTATTGTTCCACTTTGAAGACCATCTAGGCAGGAAGAGTTCTCTCTTACTTGCGGGAGAGTCAGCCTTTTTTATCTGTTCAGGCTTTCAACTGATTAGATGAGGCCCACCGCATTAGAGAGAGCAATCTACTTTATCCATTTACCAATTTAAACTTCAATTTGATCAAAAACACCCTCACAGAAACACCCAGAATAATGTTTGATCAAGAATCTGGGTACCCCATAGCCCGATGAAGTTGACAAAATTAATCATCAGAGGTGTACCCCTGTCAACTTGACACATATACACGTGTCCTCAAACCATACTTAATCTCTAAATAAAGTCAATGACAAGGTCGTAATTCTGCCTAATATGATACAACTATCCTGTGTACAGCTGAAAACACACTAACCTCTTCTCCTGAAAAGGAGGTGAAATCCTTGAGTGATGTTTACCTTTCTTCTGATATCTTCTAACTTAAATATTGTGAGGTAATTTCAACAATATTTAAATATTATGATATAAAGCCAATGCATTTTATGTTACTTGATAAGGGGATAAGAGAGGGGAGAAAAAAAGACACACACACACATATTCTTAAGAAAATAAAGAAGAAATGTTCATGGTAATTACAGTCCTTATTTCTGTAACTGGTCATGTGATTTGTAGCTGGTATTTGTAACCACCTTCTTCCAGTGCCCATTCAGAATTTCCTCTGTCCTCAGTAAGCACCTCAGCTGGTTATGAATCTTTTCCTGGTGGGGTGCCCCAAACCTTAATTCCTGAAGAGTCTGGGCTATGAGTCCTGCCCGCATTCAGTTGCTATAGTTTTCCATTGACTTTAATCATAAGGCATGATCATACTAAGAGACACCTTGAATGATCTCCAGTATTCCAGACATACTCTTCCTTTTCTCCATTGTGGAATAGCAGTCTAACTTCCCCTTTGTAGTCTGGAGCAATCACCCAGCCAGCACAGTAAATCCCTTCTTTGCCTGTTGATGTAGAGTTATGAGGAGCCCAAAGTGTCCAGGTAGCAGTCTTAACTTCCAGTTTAATGGAATCATTATGTCCCCTGGTGGAACCACTCCTTCCACGAGAATTAAAACCTCTAGGCCTTCAGAACACAAGTCCATCAGCACAGGAAGAAAAAAAATTTGCCAGTGGTTTACTAGGGGTAACAATGAATGGTGCCACTCCCATTTCCACCTGTGAGTTTTGAAAATGGGAGAAACAGCCTCATATATTGGGCACTGATTCAGAGAATATACAGCCTCCCAGAGAACCTTGCCTCATCACTGCAAGGTATTGTCACCTAGCTGATGGTGCAAATGTGACGTCAAAAGACCACTATATCATTCTATCAAACTGGTTGCCTCAGGATGGTGGGAAACAGGGTAAGACCAGTGACTTCCATGAACATTGGCCCATGGCTGCACTTCATTACCTGTGAAGTGAGTTCCTTATTGGAAGTAAAGCGTGTGGAATACCATGATGTGTATAATAGAGCCTTGAAGTCCATGGATAGTTTTGACAGAAGCATTGTGCAAAAGGAAGACAAATCTGTATCTAGATTAAGGACTCAGTAATAACAAAATGCTGTCTCTTTCATAAGGGAAGCAGTCCAGTGTAATCAACCTGCCACCAGGTAACTGGCTCACCACTCTGGGGAATGATGCCATATCAGGGGCTCAGTGTTGGTCTCTGCTGTTGCCAGATTGGGCACTCAGTAGTGGTCCTAGCCAGGTCAGCCTTAGTGAATGGGGAGTCCATGTTGCTGAGCCCATGCTTAGCTTCCATCCCCGCCACCATGAACACTTTTCTCATGAGCCCATGCAGTGATAACGAGGTGGCTGAAGAAAGAGGCTGCCTCATCTCCATAGAATGGGTCATCTTATCTTTTTCATTATTAAAATCTTGATTCCCCCAGCAAAAATGTACAGATATTTGTGTCCCAAGTGATGGGTGGTGACCTGCATGCTCAGCTTTATGTCTTGCTGGGTGCATATCATTGAGAAAGAATGAGATTCACTTATGTTTGCCTTCATTGAGTAGATGGGGGTGTCTGATATGATGTCATAGGTGGGAGCTTAAGAAAAATAACTTCCTAAATGAGTGCCTTTTAGCAAGGGCTGGGCAAACTGGCAAGAACTCATGGGCTAGTACCAGTGGGTTCTCCCCTGTGGGAGCAGGGGTAACTAGGGAGGGGCAGTTTGGTGAGAGCTTCTTCCAAGTTCACACCAGAAAGGAAGGAAGCATGAGGAGAGGATGCTGCTCACTGCCTTGTTCCACCTGCTTCTCCTGCCACTTTCATGCTCAGACTCCAAAGGTTCCCTATTGTCCTGACAATCAAATTCACATTCTTCATGACAGTGTCTGAGGCCCTTGCCAAGTTTCCCTGGCTTGTGCCTTCAGCTTTGTCCCAGGCTCTCACTTTGTCTCCCCATTCCCCCACAGGGACATTCCAGGCTCAGGGGACCTAATGTTGCCTCATGGCTCAGCACCCCCTTTCTGACCTGTACTATTTTGCACATGCTATTCCTTCTGCTTGGAATACCCTTCTTGCCTGCCTGTGGATATCAGAATTATTTTCATGTTCAAAAAAAATTATTATCTCTAAAATCTTTTCAGGCTATTGAACTCATATTTAGTCACTTACTCCTCAGAGTTTTCAACAGTAGTTTCTCTATACTCTTATATATTGTTTTCTGTCATTTGACCTTTCTTCTAGTTGGCCTGGTAGGCTATAAACACTGGGATGGGGGAGAGTGTACAACCCTTGAAACTCAGCTGACCTAAGTTTGAATTCAGATGCCATCACACCCTGGCCATGTCACTTGAATGTCATTTAATATCTTTGAGCCTGCTAAGTTATTCCTCATTTATCAAAGAACTTAAATACTAATATCTATAGATAGTGCAACATCTACCTTCCACAGTAGACTGTGGAAGCTCAATAAGGGGCAGCATGCAGGTCTTTCCTATTCATTCCTATATTCCCAGCATCTAGTACAGTGCCTGACATATAATATATAATAACATATAATGGGTGACTATAATTGGTGAGATTGTTGTAAACAGTGAAACAGGTAATTGACACAAGGTACTTGGCACACAGCAGGCTTTTGCTGTATGGTTGCTCTTATTACGCAATTCAACATGGCTATTGCTCCACCTTGTGAGAGGTTTTGGAGGCTAGAGAATTAGTTTTATTACTGTGTTCTCAGCTAGACCTTTTAACACATGGTAAGTGCCTCAAGCCATTGAATATAATTTCACAAACATTGCAGTGAAAACAAACCTCAGGCAGACAACAAAACAGATGAGCATTCCTCCTTTCTGGATCTTATGGTTATCTATGTCCAAATTGTAATATTGTAAACCCAGTAGCCATTTCACATACATGCTTTATCATAAAGATAGACTAATAGCTTACCGTTATTGAGAATTTAGTATGTGATAGGCCCTGTTCTTATTTTATGTTACTTTTAACATAGTATTATTTTTAAATAGGGAGGAACTCACTATTACTATACTCAATAATAGATAAGAAAGTGAAGCCCAGAGAGATCATGTAATTATCTCAAGATCACCCGGTTGGGAAGAGTGGAGCTGAGATGAAAACCAGGTAGTGTGATGGTGGGATGTGAACAGAGGGGATTTAGACCCTTTGCAAGCAGCAGAACCTGTGACAAGTTGGACAAACATTGAGATAAGTGTGAAGGCAGTATCTTTCCCATGAGGTTTTGCAAACAGGAGCCTTAGAACTGAAAGATTTAAAGGACGGTGGCGGGGGGGGGTGGGGGGGGGTACACTAGGAAAGACCTGGGCTTTGGAGTCTGCTGTTCTTGGCTTTATTTATTATTTGACATGTGACCTTGGGCAAGTCACTTTTCCTAGCTTCAGTTGTCATATCTTAATAATGGACCCAGTATTATCTACCTAATTGAGTCATAGTAGCAAGTTTTGATCATGATAAAGATGACAGTTTCTCACCAAGGCAGAAGTCAGCAAAAGTTAGTTTCATTCTTTCCAAGCGGTCATTCCCTGATGGAACCTCTCATCCCCGGGAGGTCATCTGTGTAGGATGCACTGGGCTCCATCCCTCCTCCTTTGCAGAGCTCACTCTCACTTTCCAAAGGCTTTGCAAGATGCTAGAAATAGAGGAGAATTGCCCATGTGCTTTGTCTTAGGGCAGCTTTGCCCTATCCACTCTTGAGGAAGACACAATGTGATATCCGGCCTACTTAAGCATCCTAGGCAATCAGGATGGGCCCAGTTCTCCAACCCTCCAGCCCTCCTGTCCTTGCTGGTTGGGACCATTTGACCCCATTGAGAGGGTTCAGCTCTTTCTGGCCTGGGAATCTGCCTCTACTCAGGGAAAATTCAGCATTACCTTCTTGATAAAATGCTTGCTGCTTCTTTTAGCCCCTCTAGGAAAATGGTGCTAAGAAGTAGTTTGCATATATGAGTCAACCAAAGCACTGGTTAAATGCACTCTATTGGATTCTTCACCCATGCAATTAGGAATCAGTAGGTCTCAGGTGAAGGCACAGGTGTCTGGGTTTTTAATGAGCAGATGCAGATGGTCTGAGCATCAGCCTTTGAGAAATACCACTCTGGATATTGGTGGAGTGGCCAACTGGTCCCTGTTTGCCCAGGACTTTCCCAGCTTAGCACTGACTATTCTGTAGGATGGCACATGTCCCAGGGAACCCTTCTGCACCTTGCAAACTGGGACAAATGATCACCTTAAACATACAAAAATTCAGGCTCTGAGGGACTTCTAGGGACCTACCTGAGCTTGGGGACAGAACTCTGAGTCCTAGTCTCTGCTTGCCTGGATTTTCTAAAATTGTTTCTAATCAAATTCCCTAATGTCGTGCTCAACCAGCCCACTGCTGGGGACACACAATGGCTGATTGCTGGCTCCCTGCTGCTGCCTGCTGACTGAGATACAGCTGCGGGCAACTCTGTGCTCTCCAGGTACCCCCTCTGCCTGCCAGCTGCACAGAGCCTCATGTCTCCCTAGCACCTGCCCCACCACAGAGCATACCACGATCCCCATGCTGCTCCTCTAGGCTCCCCAGTCTCGGCCACCTTGTGCATTGTGCGGTTGTGTGGGAAGGCATGGCAGCATGGCCCGTCCTGCAGAGAACAGGAGCTAAGCTTCCATGCAGGCCCTGGTTTTCCAAGTTGAGCTATTGCCGAGACTGTAGTATCTCCTCCGTTCATTTGGAGTCACTGCCCTGCAAGTATCTAATTCATTACTCATTAAAGCAATTTGAAATAAGGCACAGTGTGTACTAAAAGGTGCTATATAAAACCAAATTAAGTATATTTTAGTAGAAGTGTGCTCAGCCAGTTGTTCCCAAGAAAACCTGATAATTAGGACTCTAACTCGGTATGATGGTGTAATCTAGCCCAGAAAAGATGCTTATTTTAGCCATGCCATTCATTCAGGCATTAACAAAAATGTTTCAATTACACAGAAATATTTTAGGAGTGTCTAAGTTGGCTCTAAAAATCCAACCTGGACTGAAGGTTGGCATTCAGCATCCAAGCTGAATGCTTCAAAGAAAAATTTTCCACAGACTTTGTTTTTCCTTCCGTATTCTTTCTTCTTCCTCTCTTCCCCCTTTTTCTCTCTAATGAAGTCACTTTTGCTTTATCGAATTTCAAGCAAAAATTATTGTTGATTATGTTTTTGGGCTCCCTGAATTCAAAACTAGCTTTCTTTTGTAGAGTCCTTGCCTTAGTCAGCTTGGGCTTCTGTAACGAAATACCATAGACTTGTGGCTTATACAATAGACATTTATCGTCTTACAGTTCTGGGGGCTGGAAGTCCAAGCTCAGGGTGCCAGTAGGGTTGGGAAGAGCTCTGTTCCTGGCTTGCAGATGGCTGCCTTCTTGCTATGTCCTCACCTGGAAGAGAGACAGAGGGAGAGGGGGAGAGAGATGGAGGTAGAGAGAGAGAGAGAGGGAGAGAGCAAGAGAACAAGCTCTCATGTCTCTCATAAGGACAATAACCTTGTCATGAGGACCCCACCGTTATGGCCACATCTAACCCCAATCACCTCCCACAGGTCCCATCTCCAAATAGCATCACAGGGGAGAGTTGAGGCTCCAATATATGAATTTGTGGGGGACACAAACATTCCATCCATAACAGTCATATTTTAAAAACTGTTTCCCCTTGGTGTGTTCTAATTCACTTGGGGTTAGTGATAGCATTTCCAAACTCAATTATTTGTCACAAAGATACAGAAAAATCAAGGGCAAAAAGTATTCATTCTGTTGATGAAAAGAGTAAAACTCTGTAAAATATCTGAAGAGGTTTATTTTGAGCCAAATATGAGTGACCATGGCCCTTGACACAGCCCTCAGGAGATCCTGAGAATATGTGTCCAAGGTGGTCTGGGTACAGCTTGGTTTTATACATTTTAAGGAGACGTGAGACATCAATCAAATACATTTAAGATGTTTGTTGGTTTGGTCTAGAAAGGCGGGACAACTCGAAGCATGGGGGCTTCTAAGTTACAAGTAGATTTAAAAATGTTCTGATTGGCAATTGGTTGAAAGAGTTATTACCAGTAGAAAGGAATGTTTGGGTTGTCTCAAAGTTTCATCATGCAAAAGAAGCCTCCAGGTAGTAGGCTTCAGAAAGAATAGATGGTAAATGTTTCTTATCAGACTTAAGTTCTGTGTTGATGTTAAATGCTGGCTGGATTTTCCTGAAATCCAAACGGGAGGAGGGCATAGCAAGGTCTATCAGATGCCACCTTCCTGTCATGACCTGACCAAGTCTTTCAGGTTAACTTTCCTGTACTCTGGCTGAGGAGGGAGTCCATTTAAATGGTTAGGGTGGGGGCCCTTCAATTTTATTTTTGGTTTACAATCCAGAATGGCCAAAGGCCTTTTGCACCGGGGTGCTGAGGCATGGGTCAGGGGCTGCCAGTTGAGCCCCCGGCTGTGAGCCTCGGGCTTTCTAAGCACAGGGGACCATAGCAAGTTGTGCACTACGTGCTCCCTAAATGTGGCTATCAGGGCTGGCCTTACATGGTGGGTCTGTCCTGGAGTAGATCAGAGACTCAGGTGGACACACGGAGCTGGGCTAGTTTTCTCTTTTGCTGTGGAGGCCTCAGCCCGCTGCTCAGTGTCCCTGATCACTCCCACATCAACTGGTACCCACCATGGGCAGCCCTCAAAGTGGGCACAATTAAAATATCAGAACCTACTCAGGAAATTCCTGAAAATGCACCCGAAAAACTCGGCATCAAACTGTAAAGACCCTGGCAGTGGCGCTGATGAGGCTGGGGTGTTCAGCGGGAGGGGAAGTGCGGGCCAGGTCAGGCGCCTGGGAGCTTCTGGGGCTTTAAGGATGTTTGCCCATATGCACTGGTGACTGTTGCCATTTTTACAAAGTTGATATCTTTAGTCCTTTTAACTCTGGGCTATGATGGCTTTTGAATATTTAGATGCTGACGTTCTGTTGCTGGTTTATTCAGGTTCTTTCCTGGCATTCTCTTCTCTTCTTCTGCCCATTTCTCTGCCCAGTTACACATTTTTCAGAAAGCAGGTGCAAAATAAAAGGCAACTTCGTCCTGTCATTTTGGGATGAGTGGATAAGCGGGATATGCACTTGGGTGCTCCCCAAGAAGTGGCATCGGATGCTCTCCTGTGACCTCCTCAGGCCCAGCCTCAGTTTCCCTCTTGTGTTCTCCCCTGACTCCTCTGGTCCATAACAGGTGCCTGGAGCACTAGTGAATTATCCCTGTGAATACAGCTATCTTAAATAAGTGTGGGTCCCTTGGAAGATGCAGTCACTCAATTATTTGTGTGACATGCCCTGTGCTGGGCTCTGAAACCATAATACAACTGGCAGGTGGCTCAGAGTCTAGTGAGAAAGAAGGAAAGTCAAGTAGGGATTCCAGGAGAATGTGGTTGCCCATAGAGTCTGTATGCACCGGCACAGGGGACACTGAGGATGAGGAGCCACTGTTCTTCCTTCGCCCGTGAGCTAACTGGTTATCACTGCTGGGTGCACAGTGGTCCAACCAAGATGTGTGGATCCAGCCAGTGAGTAGCCCCGCTGGTCCAGGTTCCATGCCCAGCCTGCCATCTAGAAGCTGAGAGTGACCCAGTTTATGCAGATGCTAGGTGAGCCCAACTCTATGATGGGTGTTTCCTAATCCTCATTCCATCCTTTCCCCTGAGACACATGGACATGAAGACAGGGTGGAAAACACCAAGATGGCCTCAGTCTTGGTCCACAGACAAATAGCAGATGAAGAGTCCAAGCCATATGGAACTCTGCAGCCTCAGGAATCCCAAGATCACAGTGAGGATACTGCTACGTTAGGGACCTGACTGGAGGATGACTTCCTGTGACAGTCAGAGACTGGAACTTCTTGGATCCCACTAAACATTTCTGGGAATCCGAGGTGTGCACCTTGTTGACGGTGAAATGTCAGATCCAGTGATTTCCCTTCTCCGAGTGGATGCTCAGATATGGTTATCCCTTAGGACGGGTTTTCTAAGAGGTATTTGGGCGCCTGATTGAACAAAATGTCTTATGAAAGCCTAAAGTTCTTCTTGAAACAGAAGGAGGACAGAGTGGGTGTTCAGCAGGGCACAGAGGTGTCTCTATCCATCTATTAGACCCTTTCAAGGGAAAATACATTGTTCTAAATACAACACACACGTTATATTCTCAGCTGCCATTTATTATATCTGAAAGTACTTTTCCTGTTCTAGGCCTATGTCTTTCTGGTAGATTAGAAATTCATAAATATTGGTCGTTTTAGGAGCATGTTTTAAAAATGCATTGACTGGGTGATTCACTGAGAACTCTGTGTCCAGGTTGCAGGCAAAGTTTTGGTTTAAATGGAAATGGATAGGCTAAAAGTTGCTTTAAAGCTTGCTGTGAGTTATTTTAACTCAAAATTACTCGGTATTTGTGAGTTTAAATCAGACAGACCCACAACTGCATTTTAACATGGTTTTCTTGTGTGTATTTAGGAAAAACAGCCTCCTTAAGTCGCGGTGGCAAATAGCCAGAGGAAAGAGAGGTGTTAATGAGACTCAGTGTAGACGGAAAAGGCGCAGGACTGACAGCTTTCCGTAGTGCAGTTGGCACTGGATCCAAAAGACAGGGGGTGGCACGGAGCTGACCGATCACCTTAGGTAATGATGAAAGAATAGTGACAGTGGAGGATTCAAGGACCACAGAGGAATCACATTGGGCCAGGGAGGGAGGAAGAGAACCGGGATGGGAGAGGTACATCATCGGCTCTTTGGCGGTGCAGGTTCTCAGGTGAAATATGAGAACGCTGATAAGCCGACCCAGCGATATTGATACCAGGACTTGTGAGCAGAAGAGCTGGCAGTGGCACTGCACTAAGGCTGGGTATTAGGCAGGAGGGGACGTGTGGGTCAGGTCAGGTGCCTTGGAGCTTCCAGCGTTTTAAGAAAGGATGTTTGTCCTTATGCATTGGTGACTGTTGCTGTTTTTACAAAGTGTTGTCTTTAATCCTTTTAACTCTGGGTTATGAATGGCTTTTTAATATTTATTTATTCATATGTATTTAATTTTTTGAGACGGAGTTTCACTCTTGTTGTCCAGGCTGGAGTGCAATGGCGCGATCTTGCCTCACTGCAACCTCCGCCTCTCGGGTTTAAGCGATTCTCTTTCCTCAACCTTCTGAGTAGCTAAGATTACAGACGCCTGCCACCATGCCTGGACAATTTTTGTATTTTTAATAGAGACAGGGTTTCACTATGTCGGCCAGGCTCAAGTGATCCACCTGCCTCCGCCTCCCAAAGTGCTGGGATAACAGGTGTGAGCTACCGCGCCTGGCCTGGCTTTTGAATGTTCAGATACTGACATTCTGTTAACTGGTTTATTCAGGGCCTTTCCTGGCATTCTCCTCTCTTCTTCTGCCCATTTCTCTGGACAGTTACACATTTTTCAGAAAGCAGGTGCAAAATAAAAGGCAACTTCATCCTGTCACTTTTGGGGGGGATGAGTGAATAAGTGGAATATGAAAGGAAGTGGTGTCATTTGGTGGATGGAAACTTGGGAGATCGTCCTTTACTCTCAGTGGACTCTGCTCTTCCAGTAGCTATCGAACAAATTTCATTTTCCCCATAATGCCAGAATTGAGTTCCTGCTGGTCCTATTGACTGGCCAGACGTGGGGAAGATAGGGTGAGGTGGAATATGTTTATACCCAATGGTTGCAAAAATAAAATCTTACCTCCTGATGTCTTGGGGTATAGGCAGCCAGAAGGTCACAAGTGGAAATTTCTGTGTCATCAGTGGAAGGCAAGACCTTTGCCTGAGGGAAATCCATGGAGACCAAGAGGGGCCATAAGAGGAACATCAACTGAGGCACTCTTGGGCAACCCAACCTCCTAAGCAGATCTGATAAGAAAATGGACATTTCTGTATTACCAACAGGTTTTAATATTCAGGGGATGAAGCAAAAGGGAAAAATTCTATTACTGCTGCCAGGTGACATAAAGTCACCTTTCAGATTTCCCTGCAGCGCAAAATAGAAAACAATAGGATTTGGGCAGTGTGCAGCAGAAATATTCAGCCCCCACACTTCCTACTGGTGTTTACCTATGAAGGATGTGATTTCAATGGGATTTGCTTCATGGTTTCTGTCTTAGCCCATAGATCAAGTTGAGTTTATGGAAGATTGATCAATTTCAGTTAATGTTAAAAATTAGCTCGAGACCATTTTGGAGAAAAATAGTTCTTTTCTGCTATTTCCTAGTAATGACCTGAAATGTGAGCTGCAATCTTTCTCTCGCTTGTACTACTTGGCTTTGTGAGAAATTCCCCTAATGGGTGAGATTTAGCATTGTCACCCTTGAAATTAAACGCTGGTGGTTAAAACTTCATTTTTATAAGAAGAACTTGACATTAATAATTTTTATACCTTTGATTAAATAACTAAAAATACATTATTATTGGGTTAATAATTACTCTAGATATGTGCAGATTTTTGGCCATTTCATTGCATTATTATGGCACAGAAGCAAAATTTCACTCATATATTTGACTTAAATGGCAGTCTTTGGGGATTTGATTCAGAAATTATAAGTTCTACTGCAATTTACATGTTAAGTTCTGTAACCCCGTGATAGTTCAACCATTTGTTAAAAAAAACAGTAGGTGGCCTGTGGTCTGATTTTCAATGAATAATTTTATTTTACATCCAGCACAAGGTCCAGCTGAATGTTTCATTACATTAAAATTTCACCAAGTAACATAAACCTTGTAATTAAAAAAACCTTAACTTTTTATAGAGTGCCCAGATAATTTTTGAAAACATTCCTCCAAAATGTGGTTGGGAAACTACAGAAATTTTGTCACATAACATCCTTAGACATGTTTTCATTTAAATTATTTAAGCTGTGATTTTTTAAAAATCATTTCCCAATGAGGAACCTTAAAGAATTCCACGGAAATGAAGAATTAAATGATTACTTAGCACCTGGCTTCTGGAACATACTCCCAGATTATTTAAACAGGGTTTTATGTTTCTGTATTGTGATTCATTTCTTTTGGATGTCTTTTATTATTTTAAATTAGCTCACAATTTATTGCTGTTGTCTTGTTCATCTCATGTTTGTTTAATTAGCATTGCTTCTCTGTCATGTCTTCATAAAGCGTGGAAATCAACATTACCATGGCAGTTCCCTGTCTCCTGTGAGGAGAAGTCCCAGAATTACCCGTGCCATCTGAGATCCCAAAATACCCATCTTGCCCACAGGCACCTGTAGGGTCTGCAATGTACTGACATTATTCTTAGACACACTGCCAGAGACTTCTAGGAATGGTGTCCCAGCAACGACCAATCGGTATCCACCTATGATCCCGTGCTCCCGTATACATTGGGGTAGGGACTACTACTTCTGGGAGACATTGACAAAGAAAAAAAAAAAAAACCCGCTAGTTTCTGTGTTCAAAGCAGAGGGGGAATGAAAGAAACAGCCGACAATGCCACCTAGCCATTCACAGGTGGAGAGAGAGAGCTCCTGGGAACATTTGGAAGCCTTGTGCAGGTTCCGAAATACTGCCTGTTGGATGGAATGGTCCTTCTTTGTGGCCCTGAGAAAAACCTGGAGTCCCCATGTTCGGGGAGCAGACAGAGTGGTATTTCTTGACGAGGAGAAATCTAGCCCCGTTGTGCTCTTGTGTTGTGTTTGGGATGTTGCTGGTTTTCTTACTTTGTATTTGTATTGCACACGTAAGCGTGTGTGTGTGTGTGTGTGTGTGTAGTGAGAAGGGCTTCTTTTTCCTTAACACAATCTGAATTGTTAGTACATGTGGCCTGGGGCCTTTAAGAGGAAACAAAATAGATGTATACATTTAAATCCGTAGACAGAACTCAGACACGCCTGTAACACTCACTCTGTGCGGTCGTGTTGCCCTGGGAAGGCTCTGCATCCCCAGCACACTGCAGAACCCCAGCTCACAAGCCCGCTCTGCTCTGTCAGCTTCTCTGGGTTTCTTTCACTATGGGCTGTCCCCTGACTGCCACTAAAGTGCCACTAATTGGGATGTGAGTTCAAAGGGAAGTAGGAACAAATTAGAAAGTCACGGATTTCCACCCTGGTAGAGACAGAATGAGGCACATAATTTAATCACCACTAGAGGTGAATCCATGGCAGAGAGATGAGGGCTTCACTGGATGAGGTCTGTGACTTTCTCTTTCACCAAAAGAGAAAGTCTTACTCAATAAAAAAGTCTACCAAGTGGAAAAAGGAGTCCCATCTGCCACCTTCCTTCCTGGCTGCAGAGGCGCTTCTCTTTAGACTCAGCCTCTGCTTCTCTGAGATGCTTGGTGATAAACCCAGAAATCTTTCTTGAAAGACAACTCTCTGGTTGGACGCTATTAATGAGAAAACAAAAAGCCTTGAATAGTAATATGCAACAGACAGCTCATACCGTAATATATATAGCAGACAGTTAATACCGTAATATACAGCAGACAGTTCATACCATAATATACAGCAGACACTTCATCCCGTAATATACAGCGGACAGTTCATACCATTCTTCCAAATGCCCATCCCAGGAATATGGGACTTTTGAAAATATCCCAAAAACAAAAAGGTTTTTTTTTTTTTTTAATTTTATTTTTTTTATTTTGACAGGGTCTCACTCTGTCACCAGGCTGAAGCACAGCAGTGCTTGTGTGATCATGGCTCACTGCAGCCTCAACCTCCTGGTCTCAAGCAATCCTCCTACCTCAACTTCCCAAGTAGCTGGGACCATAAGAGTGTGCCACCATACCTGGCTATTTAAAAAAAAAATTTTGTAAAGATGGGATCTTCCTATGTGGCCCAGGCTGGTCTTGAACTCCTGACTCAAGCAATTCTCCCTCCTAGGCTCCCCAAAGTGCTGGGATTGCAGGTGTGAGCCACTGTGCCAGCCAAAAGTTTTTTTTTTTGTTGTTGTTTTTGTTTTGTGTTTTTTTTTAGTAGTCAGAATGAATAAAGGGAAACCTGTCTACATTTTGAATCCAAAGTGTCAGGGAAAGTATCGAAGCTCACAAGAGGCGAGGAGAATGTGTCCCCAAAAGTGATGGGTCATGATCACACCCCGAACCAGCCCTTGAGAACAGTTGTCCATAATTAGACCAGAGCTACAGTGGGGAGGACGCAGTGACTTTCCTTGCTGAGTTGAAAGTCCCATATGAATTATGATTTCCGGAGAGGTATTTTGCACAGAGTGACAGGCACCAAAATTTCGCATTCTGTAACCATTTCGTGCTATCATAGCTGATAGTTTCCTATAACTGAGATGGGCAAATGGTCTTAAGAACATGCCCACTCTTGTCACTTTCATTTTTGAGCATTTTCTCGTATGTTTTGTTTTTTGAATGTTTTACAATTGAAGGTCTTCTCCATTTGAAAACTCTTTTTCTTCCCTCCTTTCTTTTTCTCTTTTTCTGTCTCTCCCTCTCTTTCCAGGTCTTTTGGGTGGATCCAATTCCCTCTGGGGAAAAACTACAGAGTTGAGTCCCAGGGAGGGAAATGAGGAGTCCATACAAAAGCCAGTGCTCTGTCGCCTACACACAAACCCCAAGGGTTGCAGGTTCCTGGCGCCTGGTTTGCAAGAATGCACCATGCATATGTCTGGTTTGTCTACTTTTGTAGCAGTGATTGATTCTGTCCTTTATGGCGTCCCCTGCACAGAAGAGTTAGAACCTTTTGACATAATGCAGGTCTAGTAAAAACATTTCTGATCATTAGCTAAAGAATAAGGGCCGTCTTCTGCACACAAACACAGATACAAGGGCATTTCCCACTAGACTTCTAGCCCGATTTCTGACAAAGCTTTGTGGGCATTTTGAGAGACCCAGGGCTTTTCTTACTCACCATTATTGTGCTGCAGTGAGGTTTTGGGCATTGCTCCTGCTCATAGAGAAGAAATATCTGTAAAAGATGATGGATAAAAGATTTATTTTAGGATGTAATTCTTAGCTGACTGCTGAATATCTTGTAAGATCACTTTTGACTAGTCATTAGGATTTTTTTTGTTTAACTTATTGGCTAAAGAAACAGTGAATGAGGATACCACTCTAGAATCCTATGTTACATTAAACTTCTGGTGAGAATTTTCCTTTCAGCCCTGAAAAACTTACTTTCTTCTACGTTCTCCTATTTTCTCTCTTTTGACACTTCTTTTGCCCCCTACATGAAATTAAGCAAAGCTCACAGGCAACATACACAAATGGGTCATGTTCACAGGGACATTTAATTACTCTACTGAATTTGAGAAAAATTTCAAAAAATGCTTACATTTTGTCTCTTTTTCCTTGTTCAGAATACTCAGAATTTCCATTTCTGATGGTTGAGAATCCCAAGTAAATAATCCATGATCACGATACAAACCTGAGAGACTTTTTATGTAAATTACTGTGCTAAGCGTTTGATGCCTAAATAGCTCCCACAGAAAGGACAAATAAATAATCAAAAGTAAAAAAGCAAATTCACTTTAAAATATATTGGCACACTAGACCATATATTCTGTCTGTTTCATCAATATTTGCATAATGCAAGTTGGATATTGTAGGCTATGCAAGTTATTAAGTGGTGGCTTAGAGAGAGAGAAAAAAAAAACCCTTAAAAAGTGCGAATAAATTGTGGGTAAAAACCTCCATTTATTCTAGTGTAGATGATGTGCCCCTGTTACAAAAGATATTTTTGTTCAATTTGGATGAATATTTTTTATAACCATGCTTCTTTAGTTTCATTGTATATCTTTTCTAGAAAAGGAAAAAAATACCCTCTAGAGCAAAAGAGGTTTATCTCCCCCTGTTTTGAAACAGTTTTGGTTATGTAGTGTTCTGTAAGAGTATCGTCCCCTCCCCAACCCCCATTCAATTTTCCCCGAGGCTAACAATTTTATATCCAAAGTAAATCTAGCTAAAATTAAGAAACAGAACCTACAGCTGCCCTTACTCATGGCCCACAGATGTTACCAAAATCTGATTAAAAAGCCCTTAATCTCCTGCTGCACCTTTTCATTAGTGTAATAATCATTTTTGCCAAATATCTAACAGAGGGGAAAAAAGGAGGAGAAGAGAAGGTTCAGATCACCAGGATCCTTGCAAATGCACGTGGAACCTAGTGGGGAAAATGAGGAGTCGAGGCAATCCATGTGCTGAAATATTTTTGCTTCTTTTTCTAGAAAATGTGCAATTTGGTCAGGCAGAAAAAATTGAACAGAGGCTTCCAAGCAATAAATCACTGGATTGCTGGTGACATTCATACAATGCGGATATAGTGTTAACTGTAGGAGTCAGACAGCCCCTCCTGCACCCAGCCTGTCCCTAAGAGGTGACCTTGTGACGGTGCGGTAATCAATCATCCTGGCGTAGGACACACTGTTTTTGTTTAATATTACACTATTGGAATATATAGTAAACAAAGTGTAGAGGAAATTTGGAAAGCAAGCGCTATATAAGGAATGCTGTAATATGCTTGCTGCCTGTGGAGAATCACCCTGCTCCCTGCAGCCTGTGAACCCTTCGTTTACCAACTCCACGGCCTTAGACACAGCGTCCATCTGCATCTCCAAGGCGGTGCTTCTGTTACAGAGCACCCGGCTCGCAGACCGTGGTTACAATTTTAAGGGAAATCAAACCAGAAGTTTGTAGCGATACAGTTTACAACCTTCAACGGGAATAGATTTTTCAGGCTCAGTCTTAGTTGGTTTGTTTTTCTTTTTGCACTTCCACTTAGTATTTTTCTGATCAAAATACTTGGAAAGAATGGAATTTGATTTCAGAAACACAAATTCTGGCATACATCTTGATCAGTTCACCTCTCCTAGGATATTCTGCAAGGGCCATGAAGCGGGAATGGAGTTTAGTGTTTTGCACACGAATATGAGCCAACCTCCTCCAGGCCCATGTCTTCTGTTTAGAGAATCTATTGTCTTTAAGTGAGTTACACACATAAAGTGGGACCATGAGGCCGTAGTAACCGGCTGGGTCATTATCTTCAGTGTGGGCCACTCTGGGGCCAGACAGATCCACAACGCCCATTGCTAATGATGAGACCAATTCTTTTTTGGAGATTTTTAAAGACAAAGAGGTTTAAGTAAATTAATCATGAAAAGTAAAAATATCATCTTTTTGGTTTTCCTTCGTAACCGTTCAGCATTTCCTCCAGGTGGTAAACCCATTTGGATAGGACGTCATAAAGTGCATTTATATAATTCTATATGTTAAGAACACGCCAACACTCTTTACTGACAGAGTCATGGAATTGCATTTGTTAGGGGTGTGACATCAACAGTGGGAATTTTGAGCCTTAGTTAAGGGGAGAATTGGGCTCTAAACAGACATAAGTGGGGAACTTTTCACAGCCCATTGAAGTGGCACGTTTTCCTTCACGTCACATTCACACATTTTCTCCCCAACATATTGGAGTGGTCCCTGATTTTCATGGAAAATCAGCAAGTCAGAAACAGTCAGTTGATTTTTACAATGTGAGTCCTGGGGCATTTAAATGAGGATGATAATCATACAATCCAAAGAAAAACAGTGGTAGAGTCTTTAAAATCAATGTCGTGAAATGTATTCAGAAAGACTCCACAGCCACACATTTCCCACGTGGCACGGAGCTCATTTCAATCACTGGAAATGAGGTTCCAGGATGACACACGTGAGTTTCTCTCGGAGAACGGTGGGGGAGAAGCTCTGTTCTGGGGACAGGGGGTGGGAGACGTCAGCAGAGCCCCATCACACACCGGACTCAGGAAGGTGGGAGAGGTGGGAGATTGGAGAGAGATGCTGGGTCTGAGAGAAACCTCAAGACTGTTAGGCAACACTAAGAAAAGTCTGGAAAAGGTGGAAAATTGGAGGCCACACATGTTCATGCAAAAGGGTCTGGCCATTGGGAAAATCCGCTTGGTTTTCTCAGTGTAGGTTTCATATTGACTTCAGTTTAAGTGATTTGGTCAATTTGGTCAGTTGTTGATAGTAAATTAGTCAAGATTATGTGTGTGTGTGTGTGTGTGTGTGTGTGTGTAGAAAGCTTTTATGAAGCCAGAAGGAAACCTCGCTTCATTTTTATACCAAGCATCCTTAGAAGAAGCAGCACACAACATATATGCCAGTGGACAGACCATGGAGGAATAGGGAAGCAGAGGTAAATTGCCCTGGGTCCGGCACCCAAATTGTCTCTGAGAAGCAGGGACAGAGACTGGGGAGCAGAAGGAAGATATGTGAGGGGGACACACACACATGAACACAAGCACACACAAAAACACACTTGCACACATGAACACACATGCACGTGCACGTGCACGAACACACACACACACACACACACACACACACACACAGAGTCAACTCTTTGTTGAGCAGCAGAGGACCCAGAGCACAGTCCCTGGCACCTGGCAGCAGGGTCCCCCCAGCTGCAGGAGTTATTTGCTGCCTCCATATGGCCAGTAGAAGGCACTTGAAATGAAAGTGCCCCCTCTTTTTCCTTCCTTTGAGGTAATCTAGGAGCCCCAGTAGCAACACTGTATCTGTTTTTGTTAATTCAAGACATTTTAAAAAATCGGTTGTTCAGTAAACATGCGGTCTTCTAAACCACCTTTGAGGAAATAAATTGTAACCCCCTATGAAATATTACAAACTTTTAAGTAGTAAAACCTCTTGAAAAGCTCTGTCAGTTGGAATCAGCAGCATTCATTTCTTCTTCTTGATGAAATATGTGTTGTTTTGTGCTTTGTATTTGTGGCAGGGAGATTTTATCTTCTGCCTGACTCATCTGGTTCCATTGATGAACTATGTGGTTTTATTAAATATGTTCTCCTTCTTGCCCTTAACACTTTTTTCTTGCTGTTGCTAAACCTTCCTGGAGCAGCTGTTCTAGGTATCATGTCTCAATATACAATTTTATTCTTGAAATTCCCCCCAGCAGGGGCGAATTGAGAGCAAGTGGCTTAATATGCAGCAAGAAATCTATAGACAACTGCTTCCAATTTGCATAGCTTTAGCTGTGCTAAAATTCCAGTCTCCAAAGGATAAATGCAAAAAAAAAAAAAAAAAAAAAAGAGTCTATCTTTGTGTGTTTAATTATCTGACTTTAAACTAGCTAAGTTATAGTTGCTACAATGAGCATTTAAAAATCTTGGGCAAAAGGAGTGAGCAATTTCCAAACTACTGATAAAAAAATTATCTGAGCAAATAAAAAATATGGCAAAAATAAGACCATAGAAATTCATTTGCTAGGGTGGTTAAAATGAGAGATGACATAATTTATTAGCATCTTGTAATTCTGTTTAATCCACCAACATTCCCAGAAGTATCATCCTTAATATAAATATGGTTATGTAGTTTTTAGAAACAGAAAGTTGAAGGAGGAGACAATACCATCTCCTCATTAAAGATGGTATGCATTTATTTTATAGTTAAAACTGTGCAATATTTATTTGAAGGGGTAATCATCTATTTAAAAAGGAAAATCAAACCATAAGACTCATTGTTTAGCCTGGAAATTCCTCACAAACAATAAAAATGGAGTGTTTATAAAAAAAGTATTGTTCTCTACTTTATGGTGAGAAAGGAATATTATTCTTCAAACTTGCTTTTCCCTCTAAAGTCTTGAAGGACTGGGCTTGTGTAATGTGTGACTCCAGAAACAATTTAATGATTTAAAATGGTAGTAATGTGCACTTTAGAATCTTACCTCCGAAGACCTTGAACATGAAATATTCCAAGCAAAATAGCAAGAAGAGAAATGCTGTTTAAAGCAATTGAATGTGAATATGTTCCCAGATTCATTTTGGAGGGTGTGCATTCTAAATATCTCTCACAAGGGTTTGTCCAAGGAAAATAATTCAGACTTTGATCAGTTATGTTTCAAAGAATAAACAAAAATTAATTCTTAGAGGAGTAAAATATGTGTTAGTCTCAGGTACCTGGTACAGGAAACAGGGCAAAATATTTAGAGGATTTGATTTTGTTTGTTTGTTTGTTTCATCGATTGCTATTGTCAAACCTGCTGATATCCACCTTTAGAGAGAAAAAGAGAGACTTGCAGAATTATTTTTTTGTAGTAAAAAATACATTGATAAGCTTCATCAACGATCTACATTTTCAGTAGTTTTTCTACATGTCAAAGGCATTCCCTTTGCATTAAATAAAACCGAGATGAAAGATGTCGCTGGCAGGTTACCCGGAATTCAACACACAAATACTGTCAGAGTGGCGGGGGTTCCATCACAGAATCACATTACATACCTATTGCAAAGCTTGAACTCTTTGGGGAATGTTCATTTTCGCTCCGGTACCGTCACCGAGTCCCACCTCCTGTAACAATAATGGGTGTCAGGTAGAGTTTGGATGAGACAGGATTAAGCTATCACCCCCCCGCTGTGTGTTAATTTATTGCTTCAGACATTTTCATATCTGATTCATTTTCACCCACTCCACCGCGATTGCACAAAGTTCTCAGTCTCTGCCAGTCCAAGTGGCACTGGAGTGCGAATAGCTGGCACCGTGAAATGGCTTTCTTCACAGCGCGGGGCCCAGGTACGTCCTGGGAGAGCGCAGCTGTGCTCGCGCCGCAGAACCGGGAATCGCACGCGGCGTGCAGGGCCAGCCAATATGCTTAGGTGTGACACAAAAGCCAAAATCTGGGCTTTTTAGTAAACAAGGAAGGAAATTGCGATGCTGCCGAGATCCCGGTGCTAGACGTCTTTAGCAAATGGTGTTATTTCCTCAAGAAAATACGGGGCACAGCTGCCTGGAATTTACATCAAAAATTCTTCCTAGTTTTGTTGGACGATTATGTAGAACCTGCTGGAAAGGTGTTTGTTTCTGTTTGTCTGCCGAATGCACCGCACGTCCCCTCTCTCTCTCTGGTTTTGCCCCAGGCTCAGTCATCTGCGTTGCTGGAGTTGGGAGCAGAGTTTGACACTCCAGGAGGCCAGAGAAAGAGACTCGGGAGAAGAGGCTGTGCTTTGGTATTCCTTCCCCTCAAAAATTATTTATGCTGATTAAAAACAAACAAGGAAAAAAGCAGAAACACTTAATTTGGACAGTTCAAAGGGACAAGCCAAGGAAATGTGTTTGCCAATGCGAGCGGCTGTGGAGTCTGAGCCACTAAAAGGGGACACATTGCAAAGCCATGTGGACGTGGCTGATGGTAATGGGCACAATCTTCTATCTGTCAGCCTGCGTTTGCACACAGCTTCCCAGGGAAAATATCAAGTTTCCGATAAAAGCACCTGGTGAGGCTCTTGGGCTGGGGGAAAGGCTGGTTCTGTCCCCTCTGCAAAGGAAGAAAGGATCCTGGCTTCTGAGGATCACCGTAGAGGCGGTGTTGTGCCTCAGCCCACCTCTTCTGATATGCGGAGCCTTACAACCCATCTGGGAGATCCAGGTTTGAAATCTGGCTTGGTTTTATATTGAAGGCTCCCATTTAAAAAGCTGACAGATAACTGGAGCAAATTTTTACTCTTTTTCCTTCAACGAGCAAACGCAAACCCTCGTCATTCCAAACACAATGATGCACAACCAGTGAGGGTCTTCGGGGCCGTCCTCTTGGGCGACCGGTTTTAAAAACCAGGCCACGACTTTTATTAGCACAACACGCCTGGCTTGCCATTTAGGAAATACTAGCCGAGTCACATGTTATCAGTAACACAGAGAAAGCACTGCCCAACATTTACAGGAAGAAGAAAGAGGCCTCAGAGCCCCATTTTTTTTTGTTTTGGTTGAAATTAAAATGCTGCTGTGAAGGTATTGAATGGCACAGGGCAGACACTGATGTGTAACACACAGATGTACAAAACTGCATATATGCATATAATATCTGCATAACTGCTATCTACGATGTTAACTCTAGGTGAAAGAAGCCTTTTAAAAGTAATCAATTACTAAAGAACCAAATATACTTAATCTGGGGACACACGTGCCCCTTCAGATGAGCAGTGTAAATGTCTGTAGGTAACTGGAGCCAGACTTGTGTCTACAGAAGTCCTTCTTTCGGCTTTATTGAATTTCTCCTAAGATGGCAGACTAAAGTGATTTTAACACTTATCAATTGGATTTATGGTTTCTGTGTCATCCACCCTGCTTCTGACATGAGGAAATGTTCAACATGAGGGACTCATTCAATGATTTTTTTAACTACACTATAAAACATTTTAGTCTCCTTTCTTTCTGAAATCCATAAATGGCTAATTTAATCTCACAGTTATACAGTTGGACTCCGTGAGCTTCATCTGCTAATTATTTGGCACCATTTGGATGGTTTAAATCATTATGATGTGTTGTGTGACTGGGATGGACGTCTTAATTGTGGAGATAAACTCTGGCCTGCAGCACTGGGCTTGTCCTGGCTTTTTGGTAAAAGTATAAAATCTTGGACTGTGGGAGCTACAGTTTGAATGAAGCCACATTTAGAGCACACTGCATGTCTGATCCAGAAGGATTCGGCAGGCTCGCCCGTGGGAGGGTGGGTGAAAACAAAGACCCGGAGTGCGCAGGTCACCGTAAGTGTTTGCACACTGATTGTATGGTATTTCTGAAATTTTAAGAGAGGAAACTCATATTTAACGAAAGTGTTTTTTGAAATCTATAAAAACGTCTTTTTTGTTTTTTTCCTGCTGAAGAAACTCTCTCTCAGTAATAATCTCTTCTTTATTTTCCAGCTGAAATAAAGGTGGCAAAAATAGCTCACCTCTAGTTTTAAGCCCCAGAGCTCTCACCTTTCAAATGTGATAACCAGTTCAATTTCGGCATTTGTGAAAAAGATGGCTGTGTTTATTTTTGGCCTTTTTGGAGGCAAATGGGGAGAGGAGAAGAAAGAGTTGAGTATTGTGCATGTGGAAAGCCATTATTTCTCTCCCTCTCTTTCTCTCTCTCTCTGGCTAATTAACAGCATGCCTGTTAGCTGGTTATATTTTATCTGCAACTTAGGGGCTTGCTGCGGTTTTCTGGGAGGCTGCTGCTGATTGAGCCGAACGTTTGTGTGTCTAGTTACAAGGAGACTGCTCAGCACAGCGGGGACAGCCTGTTGTATCTCATGCATCGACTGTGCATTGGCCGTGGATGTTCCATTTCATATATCATTCCCAACTTGCAGCTCTGTTTCCTGAAGTCAAATAACCCTCTCCTTCACACCCATTATCACAAATCATTTTGTAATCCAATTCCCCAAGTTGCGTTAGGACGCGGGCAGAGCGATACAAGTCACAGTGGTGGTGGAGTTACTGGGATGGCCTGACTCTGGATTCAGCGAAATGGCTCAGCTCCCTACCTGGCTGAGACATCGGCCACACAGGCCATTTAGACTGTGATGTCTTTTTAATTTTTCATTTGGAAATGATAGAAGGGGGAGGGAGAGGGTGATCAAGCTTGGCAGGGCCTTCACCTCTCACCCTCCAGGTCTCTGCCATGGGAGGGAACCGTGCAACAAGACTCTATGCCGGCTTGTTTCAGTCCCAGCAACAAGGGACAAACCATGGGCAGGCACATTTGGGGGCCGTGAGCACCTCAACACACCCTCTTGCAGTGTCTGCGCTATCAGGGTCACCAGCTGGTCCTTGGCACCTTGTCGCTGTGGCAGCACTGGGGCTTTAGAAGTGTGCCACATGACTCTCAGGAGATGGCTTGTCCTGGGACTTGCAGAAGGCCCCCAGGCCCACCACCTTGGAGGCTGCAATAAGTTACCTGCATTAGGTCATTTTTTCAAACATCAACACCCATGCTGGGTGGGAAAGGGCTCTGGGGACAGTGAATTTCTCTGTTTCTATATTTTCAGTTTTCTGAATATAATTTTTTATAGATGTATTTAAGGATACCTCTATAAAAATATATCCTTAAATACATCTATAAAAAGTTTTAATCTAAAAAGTATAAAAATAAACTTTTTAAAGAAGAAAAGCATAGCAGAGTAGAAAGTGGCAACTTTTCATTTTCTTTCCCATCAAATAACGTGATTCATGCAAACGGCTTTTTATTTCCAAAGCCTTGGTTGTCCATACCCATTAGAGAGATCCATGGTGTTCAAGGAACTTACATGTAATATGTCACAGCAACCCAGGTAAACCAAGTACAAAAAATACTCCCAGAAAGGTACCAGTTTCCATGCCAAAGAAAAGAAAGAAAAGAGAACAGATGTCTGAACTAATATTTGGAACTGATCGCCCTGCACCCGCTTTGTCATTAACTGGTTACGGGGTCTGGGAGACAGAGCAGCCCCTCTTTAAGGTAAGGATGCATGTAGGGAAATTGATACCTCCAATTCCAACATCCCAGGTTCAAATTTCTCGAGGGTTCGTTTCTCTTTGCTCTCTTTGCCTGCCATAGTATTAACGAGAGAAGAGAAGACAAAGGATTTACACTCTTAGCCTCTGTTGTGGTTCCTGAATCTTCTCATCTGATAAAGATGATGAGTTTGTTTTTTGGAACATCAGAGCAGCCTTTCTTTGGCGAAATGACAAATAAGATAAGTGGCTGTCTCCGTAATCTATTTTGTTAGTCACTGCAGGAACCCCTTCGCTCCCCGCTTCCGAGAAGCATGCCACCAGGGGTGAAGAAAAAGGACTCTTTGGGGGGAATAATTTGATCCTAAGTATGATGCTCTGCACGTGGCCCGGCAAGCAGTCCTCCTCATTGTCGCCAGATGCCTCTATGGCGGCGTTGAAAGCTGTGCTTGCCTCTCCTCTGCCAGGAGAAACTGAGGCCCAGGGAGGTGGCATGGGTCACTCTGGAGCTAAGGAAAAGCAGGCATGCTGTTGAGAAAGAGGCAGGATGCAGGTCATCCCCAGGGCTGTGAGGGCTGAGCTTCTCCTGCAACTCATCAGCTACACGTTGCGCTGAGAAGTGCCCATCAGTGACACGTCAGGTTCACGCCTCCAGGCCCTCTCTTTCATGGCCCCATTGAGCCATCCACTGACCTGGTCCAGACGCCCCTCCCCATCACACCTCAACCTCATTAGTGAGAGCTCAGCTGTGAGGGCCTCTTAAATGGCATGAGTTTGAATCTAGATTCTGGGTCTCAGCACTTGTCCTGCTTCCTAAAAATGGAAGCTGTTGGAGTTCATGCTCTAGCTTTGCAGTCCAAATTGGCTTGGTTCAGAGGAAACTAGCTGTGGTAGGCTGGCGGCTAGCCACCTCACAAATACCCACATTCTAATCCCTGGAACCTGTGCATATGTCACATTACAGGGTAAAAAGGACTCTGCATGCATGATGCAAAGGCTCTAGAGATGAAGAGATAATCCTGGATTTTCTGGGTGTGCCCAGTGGAATCACGAGGGATCCTTAGAAGAGGGAGGCAGGAGGATTTGTTACGAGTAGGAGAGATGAAAAGGAAGCAAAAAATTGGAGTGATGCAGGGACAGGCCACCAGCAAAGGAAGGCTTGTGCCTCAGGCTGGAAAAGGCAAGGACGTGGATTTTCCATAGAGTTCTCCAAGGAAAGGCAGCCCCGTAGGCCCCTTGATCACACACTTCTGACCTCAGAACTGTAAGAGAATAACTTTGCGTTGATGTAAGTGATTAAGTTTGTGGTGATTTCTTACAGCGCAATAGAAAACGAATCAGCTAGCATAGAATGTGCTCCACTTGAGAGTGTGTTGTCTTTCCTTCCCAGGGGCCTCCTGCTCTGTTCTTACCCAGCTTCTGAGTTCGTGATCTTTCTCTGACTCTAGCAATAACCATGTGGCACATTGGGAAGATGGAGCTCTAACTCTGACCTCTGTGGAAGGCATGAGCCAATCCAAATCATTTCTGAGGTTCCAAAGAGTAGGTTTTAAAGTCTTGGTGTTTAAAAAAAATGTGTGCCTTTGTACTTACTGATTGGCTGCCTGTATAGTATTTCTGGCTGGGCTAAAGCCCAGGAAGGTCTCAAGAGAAAGGCCAACCACGTGAGGTTGTCTAAATGAAGATATTTGGATAAATTCTGGGTAAGCAACTGAATTTTTAGATGCTCTTCCAACCCAAACTTGGGAGCCGTGTGAAATTTACACATCATTCCTTAGTGGTCTGAGGGAGCGGCAGAGAGTTGTGAAATGGGAAGGAGAAGAGCTTTGAGAGCAACCCGTTCTTGACCCTGGAGTAGGGAAATTGCTTAAAACCCAATCGTAAATACATCCTGCTCCTCGGATGCAGAGCCGTACAAAGAGAACAGTGCTGAGTGCTGAAGGGCGCGCCCCGAGCAGCCCTTCGGGTAGTTTTCGGCAAAGCTCTGGCCTTTTCCAGTTCATGAGCCAACAAGGTGACCATGCTGAGCAAAACATCCTAACTCAAAGGAACTCCTCATGGCTCTGACATCCCCCAAAATAAACATTTTTGAGTGCCACAAAATCTCTCATTAAATTACAAATCCTTCTCTCCCTTTAATAATCCAGGTCCCGATTTCCAGGTTTCCCCACCATTGGCTAAATGTATCTTCTCATGAGGTTTTATTCAACCGCAGAGGTCTGGAAAAGGCACCAAAACTGAGCCGCACGCATTTCTGGTGAGCATCTCCTTTTCCCTCAGCCTTTCTGAGCAGGGGTTTCTCTATCCTGCTGGGTGGCATGAAACATCCTTAGGACGCCACAGAGGGCTGGTAGCAAACATTTTTGTACATTACCCTTATATTTTGACCATTCTAATATATCTTGTATGGGCATAATTTATTTCCTAATTTTTGACAAACTGGTTAAACAGTAAAGAAAACATTAAGTAATGGTAAAACTTCTTTATGGGATCCAACTTATGAAATATACGAACACACACCCAAATGCTCCTACAGAAACACTGTAAGGCATCCACTGACCTTTGAAACCATATCTTTGACTCTGCATAAATTGTATGAACTATTGCAGGAACGCAAAATAAAAATGTGCTAAAAATAAAAACTCAATCCTGATTGTTGTAGCTTCATTTCGCACCATTCCAGCTGTTCAAAATGGTTCGAGGATGGTCAGGCAGTCCCTGTGCTGTTGAGATTTGCAGTCAAATGAACAGGAAAAGAGGAGCAGTCCTAGTCTATGATTCTGAACCGTCGGTGAAATACTTGCTGCTGATTAGCATAACATAAAAACCTGAACTAAGTGACGCTAAGTGATTGTAATAGGAATGCTGTGGGTTTTCTGGATATGCTTCTGCTTTCAGCAGTGCCATAGAAAAAGAACTGATCTCAGTTGTAACTCACGAAAACCTGGTACTTGACTCCATACATTACATCAAGAGCCAAAGCACAGACTGACTCGGAGACACAGGATGGGCCGAGCAGATACTTCTACAACTCGAGTGGGGGGACAGCCACAAATGCCATGAAATGACATTTATTTTTATTTTTTATTTTTTAGAGTCAGGGTCTCACTCTGTCGCCCAGACTAGAATGCAGTGGTGCCATCACGGCTCACTCCAGCCTTAAACTCCTGGGATCAAGTGATCCTCCTGCCCCAGCCACCTGAGTAGCTGTGAGTACAGGTGTGCCACCACTCCCAGCTATGAAATATTTTTTAAAAAAATCAATGCCCAGAAACTGGAAATAGAACAAGAAGGATAGTGGATCAGACATTTGGAAGAATCTCTGAGAGACAGAAAAGGATAAGAATGTACATAAAGGAAGGGCATGAAGGAGAACCCCTGAGATAGGGGACAGTGGTACCTGAGGGCTCATTGGTGTCCCTCAGGGTCACCGTGCCAACAGCTTTGCAGGAGCTGTGCCACCTGACAACCCCCTCCCCACCCAGCCCTGAGCACTGGGCAGCATCAGCGTTTGCTCCAGATGGAGTCAAAGGGGGGTCTTGGGGCCAGGGAGGTGCAGGGACCCAGGAGAGACACTGGGCTCCATGCCCCCAAAACACAAAAGAGAACAAAGGGAATTGAGGGAAGTCATGGAAAAAAAGAAATAATGGGAGAATATTTCCCAGCGCTGAAGAAGTACCCGAGTCTTCAAACTGAAAGACTGCTGACTGCTGAGCAGGGTAGGTGAAAAAAGCGTGTGCATCTAGCCTGGTTACTGCTGAATTTCTGAGCACTGAGAACAAAGGGAAATTACTAAGGGCTTTCAGAGAAAGGATAAAAAGCACAGGTACTTAGGAAGAACCAAGAATCACATGGATGTGGGTCTACTCAGTAGCCACACTGAGAAAACGCTGGAGCGATATTCTCAAAGTTCTGAAGGAGAAAGATTTTGACCCTTGAACTGTACACCCAGCCAGACTGGCATCCGGTATGAGAACAAAATAAAGGCAACTTCATCTGCAGGGGCCCTGAACAACTGCTGCCTCTAGACCCTCTCTGGAGCAGTCACTGGAGAAGGGACTCCAGAAAGAGCCAGGCTCTGGAGCAGTCACTGGGGAAGGGACTCCAGAAAGAGCCAGGCTGAGCATACAAGGCTCCTTTGTGACTCTGCCTTGAACTTAACATGACTTTCTCTGCAGCCTCTCAGAACCTTAATTTTCTTATTTGTAAAATGGGGGCAACAAAAGCCTCATTTGCAAGGCTGTTACGAGGATTAGAGAAAATGCGTGTGGACCTACCACAGTGCCTGCTACATGAGAATACGAATGCTCAGGCAATTAATGAATCAGCCACTTTTTCTGTAGCCGTCCTCACCCGCCACCATTGGCTATGCGTAGGTTCACTGGTGCTCAGGACAGAGCCCATGTTAGTTCTTTGAAATTGTCATCTCCAAGGAAAGCAGAATTCTATAAATGCAATTAAAATGAGTTTATACTTTCTAATTCTTAATTCTTCCACAAATATAAGTTGGCAAGATCCCTCCCCATATATTCTGTCCCTTTCTTTTCTGTAATTTTATCTAGATCACACATAGTTGCCTATGTTTTTGTGCAGCAGTGATACTAAACACACACCTAGGATTCACTGAATTTACTAATCATAGGACCATTTTTACTTCATAGTCTCTGATTCTTTGCAAAGCGTTTTACATCTGACTATTCTTTTAGAGAGAAGAAGCAAGCAATGGGAAATGTCTAATTGCATTATGTTTTTATTATAAATAACGTTCAATTCCTTTTCTGTACAGCCCATTTGAAGATGATTAATAATGAAGTATATCTAAAGAAAATGGACATTTTAACAAGTTTTGACATCCCCAAAATGATGGACATTTTACATACAGCTGACTGGAGTGGGTAAGGATGAAGTTAAGAGAAAGGTAACCCGAAATAATGTGAATTGTTTTTTCCTGTGGTGGTGATGGTGATGATGGAGTTTTGAGAAAAGTGTCTACTTTATATTAAAAGAAAAAAACCAAAATTGTGCAGCTTCTATGGAAAATAGTGTGCTGATTTTTTTAAACATGAAACATAGACTTATACAATCTAGCAATTCCACTTCTGGGAATATACCTAAGATAATTGAAAGCAGGATCTTGAGTAGATATTTGTACACTCATGTTCATGGCAGTATTATTTAAAATAGCCAAATGGTGGATTGATGGATAAGTGAATACACAAAATGTGGTCTGTACATAACATGGAATATTATTCAGCCCGAAAAAGGAAGGAAATTCTGACATTCGCTACAACATAAGTGAACCTTGAGTACATGATGCTGTGTGAAATGAGGCAGTCACTAAAGGACTAATCCTACATGATCCCACTTATATGAGGTACTGTGGCAGTCAAATTCATAGAGAATAAAAGTAGAATGGTGGCTGCCAGCTGTGGATAGAGGGGAGAATGGGAAAGTTAGTGTTCATTAGGACAGAGTTACAATTTGGCAAGATGAAAAGACTCCTGGAGATGGGAGGTGTTGATGGTTGCACAACAATATCGATGTGCTTAATGCTACTGAACTGCACAGTTAAAAATGGTTAAGATGGAACATTTTATGCATATGTTACTGCAATTAAAAATAATTTCAAAAAGAAAAAGAAAAACAAATTGGGCTAGTTTAAAGCTATTTGAGGTATGGTTCTTGACATTGATATACATTAATTAGTACATATTTTATTAAAGAACCTGTGGAAAATAGTAAATGGGAGAGGTCTCTGATGGATAGTCTAACACTGTACAGTCACGTATGGGAGATGGTGTGGATGCCCTCAGTGCCACCCCCTGGGCCCTTTTCAGAGCTGTGCCCTCGTTCCCCAGCTGCCAAGGGTTGGCTGCTAAGAGCTCACAGCTGCCTCTCCTCCAGAGACCTGTTCTCAGCTGATGAGAGTCTTGTTGCCAGGGGGATTTCAAACACTCCTGCCCCAGAGACGGCCCCCAGTCTTCTGTGGCTAGCAGTTTTTACTCGACATTATAATTTTCATCCATGTTGTTCCTTGTGGCTGTAGAATAAAGAATTCCTTTTCAACACCGTAGATAACATTCCTTTGCGTGAATATCCACATTTATTTATCCATATCCTGTCAATGGACATTTGAGTTGTTTCAGTTTGTTTTTTTAAATTTTCCTATAGTGAGCAAAGCTGCTGTGAACATTACTGTAAAAATATGCAAAGATTTCACTGGGGTGTGTACCCATCATGAGATCTGCTGGGCTATAGGACCTGCAAGTCCCCAAATTTGCCTGATGCTGCCAAATTTTTTCCTAAGCAGTTGTCCCAATTTTCACCTCTGCCAGCAACATATAACATCTTTTATTGATTCCCAACTTTCCCGAGACTTGATGTTATCAGACCTCCTTAGGTTTGCAAATTTGGTGATAAAATGCTTCACATTGTCACCTTAGTTATGTTGACTACTAATAAGACTGATCCCTTTTTCATTTATGTGTCATTCATATTTTTGCAAAATATGCTCACTTTAAAGCTATAGATAATCCATTGTATGAATCTATCTATAATCAGTAAATTTTTTCTTTTTCCTTTTTTTTTTTTGAGACAAGAGTCTCACTCTGTCACCCAGGCTGGACTGCACTGACACAATCTCAGCTCGCTGCAACCTCTGCCTCCCGGGTTCAAGCAATTCTCCTGCCTCAGCCTCCCTAGTAGCTGGGATTACAGGCACCCACCACCACGCCTAGCTAATTTTTGTATTTGTAGTAGAGACGGGGTTCCGCCGTGTTGGTCAGGATGGTCTCGAACTCCTGACCTCAGGTGATCCACCTGCCTCGGCCTCCCAAAGTGCTGGGATTCTGGGCATGATCTACTGCACCTGGCCTATAATCAGTAAATTTTTTAAAGCTATAGAGTCCAAGGTATGAATATGCTATAATTTATGCATATACTTTCCTCCTTTGGTAAGCTTTTGGTTTTCACAAACATTGCTACTGTGAACATTGGTGGACTTTTTTTTTTTTTTTTTGGTGCACATGAGCAAACATTTCTGTTGGAAATACACCAGAATGAAATTTGGGGTCATAGTGCATGCGTATATCCAATTAGTAGATAATGCCAAATTGTTTTTCAAAGTGACTTACTTGATTTACTCCTTCTACCACCAATGTGTGAGAGTTCTAGTGGTTCTACGTCCTCGCTAACATTTGGTGTTGTCAGTCTCTAACTTTAGCCATCTTGGTGAGTGTACAGATCATCTGTTGGGTTTTAAATCAAATATCTGCGATGACTAATGAGAATGAGAAGTTTTTCTATATTCATTGGCTGTTTGGATAAACTCTTATAAAAGGCACCTTCAAGTTTCTTGCCCATTTTTCTGTCTTTGTCTTCGTGATCCAGAGGAATTCTTGATGCATTTTAAATAGGAAACCATTGTCAGTTTTACGTGTTACAGATCTCATTGGGTTGTTTTCTCCACTGTGTCAATGTAGTTTTGATGCATAAAAATTCTTAATTGTAATGAATTTGAACTTATCAATTCTTTTGTTTAGGTGAAGAGATTTCTCCTTATACTGTTTCTTCTTATCTTATTTAAGAAAACTTTTTCTAAGCCCAATTCATTGAGATATCTGTTGTGCTATTTTCTAGAAGCTTTACCATTTTTCTCTTTATGCTTAAGTCTATGATCTGTTTGTAGCTGGGTATATAGGAGTTTGTTATATACATTTGTCAAATTGTGCTAATAAATATTCATGAGAAAATGATTAAAAAAAGATACTTGTTTTGGCTTTGCATAATAAGCTACCAAATGTTTTTAGATAGTTAATCTGGGTCAAATATTTGTCAAATTTGTATGTATCTATTGATAGAATCATACGGCTTTAATATTATAACCCAGCAATGTCACAAATGACATTAATAGATTAAAAAAATTATATTATCTCTGCTTTTTTGGACATATCTAGTCACCATGTTATATCTCTTTTGATACACTTGGTGGGCTAATATTTTGTTTCAGTGTGTGTACTAATTCTCATGAGTGAGACTGGGTTGTGATTTTCCTTTTTTGTACTCCCCTGGTCTAGATATCTTTTGGTGACCAGGCTTATCTGGTCATAAAATGAGTTGAAGAGTATTAACTCATTCTAGTCTGCATAAGAGTTTCCATACAATTAAAATTATCTATTCCTTGAAAACTTTGTGAAACTTCCTGAAAAACCATCTGGGCCTGGTGTTTTTGGGATTTTAAAACAATCTTTAGAGGTCGAAGAACTTTCAATTTTTCTACTTATTCTTGAGCCCGTTTTGGTTAGGAACTTTTTTTTCTAGAAATATTCCCAATATATCTAAGTTTTAAAGCTTCGTGGCATAAAGTTGTTCATGGTATTTTTAAAAAGTCTTTTAAATATTTTTTAAGAGCTATACTTTGGTCCTATTTTATTTTCGATATTGTTTTTGTCTCTTACATTTTTTCTTGGAAAATATTGTCTGTTTTATTTGATTTGCAAAGAACTGGCTTTCATAATCTTCTTTTAAAATATTTTTTACTCTTTTCTTCTATATATTCTCTATATTTCCATCTTTTTCCCTTTTCTCATGTACTATTATAGGCCTGAATGTTCTCCTCTACTTACTGCTTTTTTGTGTCACACAAATTTTTATATGTAATATTTTCACTATAAATATTAAGCACTTCTATTATGGTTTCTTTCTTGATAAACATGTCATTTAGAAGTATTTTTAAATTTCCAAAACATAGGGTTTTTAGTTTTGTTTTTTTGGTTATTGGCTTATAACACATAAGCATTTGTAGAATTCCTATGATCATTTGTATAAGACTAATTTTGAAGATTTGTTTTCCCATATGGTGACTTGTTTCCTTGTATGCATGAGAAACCTTTGATTGTAAATTCATATTTGATAGATATTACTCATTGAAAATACTGGTGGTCTAATTAAGTATATTTTTTTCCATAGAAGATTTTCATTGGATTTTGCTTGTGTTGGGAACCATGAACCACCACTGACTTGGACAAATTTTAGCCTGGCCCCAGAGTCTCAGCCTGAATCTATGAGTGTCAGTTTCAGCTCCTCCATCCCGTCAGTGAACCAAAGCTTAGTCCTAGAAGTGCAATGCTGACATTAGCACCCTGGCTGTCCCCTGGCCCACACATATACATTTCCTCTCCGCATAGGCCTCCTTCTCCCACTGCTTTGATTTCAGCTCACATTTTTGGGGCTCTGGCTATGTTCTTTACTTTCTGGGAACCCAGCAATGCATTTACAATTATGTTCGATAGAGAGTCTGGTAGGTTTGAGCAGCAGATTCTCCTGTGTATCTAGTCCACTTTCCTACCTAAAACAGAAGCTGTGGCTGCCAGCTTTGTGTGTGCACCTCTGCTTTTCTCTGCCATGGTTTTGCTTCCTGCATGTGCAATCCGGACTTTTGCACAGCCAGGAAGTACTGTCTCTAATTATTTGCTTGTCAACTGAGAGAGAAGCCGAGCAGTCAATCCCTTTCACATACTCATCTCCTGCTCCAACGCATTCTTCAAACTCTCGATGCAGAGGGCTTATTTGAGTCCCCTCTTCTGTTTTCCAGGGTGTTTTTGCAGAAGTTTTGGCAAATGTTCCATAAATATTTGCTGTTTGGCGGAGTCCAAATACTCCACTTTGTCTCCTAATCAGAATCTCTGATACGTTCACTTTTGTTTGCCAAAGAAAAGCAGAAATTAAAAATTTGTAAATTATGCAGACTAGGGATTTTAATATGCACAGGAAAGTTATGCTAGAATAAAAATCATCATTTATGGCATTAAAGAAAGAAATGATTTATTAAACTACATGGATTTTTTTTTCCATTTTATAAGATTTGGAAAGAATTCAGTTCTGTGATGGGACATTGTGGTTAAAATTGGCTCTACCAGGTGTTTTAATGGACACTAAGAGAGTCAAGGAAGGTATGGCAGAGAGCCCCTCAGGTGGCCTCACAATCCTGCCAGCGGGGGTTTCCTTACCAGTGGAGTTTCCCTGCCTGTGGGCTGCCTCCCCTGGAGTGTGGGCAGGCCTGTGACAAGCCCAATAGAACACGGCCAGGTGATGAAAAGCCTGTGAATACATTCCACAGGACTGTAATGTCTGCCTTGCTGACTTTGGAGGAGCAAGTTGGCATGTTCTGAGGGTCCTATGAAGAGGGCTATGTGGTGGGGAGCTGAAAGCAGTGTCCGGTCAACAGCCAGCAGGAAACTGAGCCCTTCGGTCCTTCAGCCACAGGGAAATAAATGCTCCACTCTTCACCAGTCAAGTCCCCAGAAAAGAACTCAACCCTGGCTGACACCTAGATCACAGCCCTGCAGATAGCCCAGCAAAGCCATGCCCTTGGAAACTGTGAGATGGAAATGTATATTGCCTTAAGCCACTAAGTTCATGGTAATACTGTTACACAGCTACAGATAACGCACACCAGAGGACAGAAGGGGCTTAAAAAATCTCCTCTTTAAGATGCTCTTCCAAGATTTTTCAAAGTGACATAGACAGTAGAGGGAAAGAACCAGTCTTTTCTTTATCTTTTGGCTTTAGACTCCAGAGCAGAATTATGTGACTATCAAATTATGGAGGAATTGGAAAAAATTGGAGGTACACTTAGAATGTGAGCCAAGGATTTCGGAAGAAGACTGGGAAGAGCCCAGTGAGTTCTGCTATTTGTACCCAGGGCACCTTATGTTGTGCAGAGCATTGAATGAGCTCCCACTGTTTGAAACACAAGAATAGGCCATGATCACTGAGTGCTTATGAAGGCGCTAAAATCACAGCATCTCAAGCCCTCACTCTGGTAGAGGGAATAAAACATCTGTCTAAATACTGGAGGGATAAGATCTTCAAAATAAAGATATTTGAAGATATCATGCACAGAACACCTTTCCACCTGCTTGCTTAATATAATGTAGTCATTATGGCAATAAATGTTTCTAATAAAGTATGAAAATGGATTGTTTGCTTTGCTGCTGTATGAACTCTCATTTCTCTTTTTATGATATTGAAGCTGACATTTGCTTACCCTTAATCAGTGGAATATTTAATCAAATCCAATCTGTAAGAAGCAAGAGGAATTTTTATTTTATTTGAAAGCTGTCCCCATGTAAAAGGCCTGAGAAGTAGGACAAAGCCCACAGAACAAGTGTGACTGTAAGAGTTACACAAATCAGGATTCAGGGAAACCTTTGAAGCAAAACGTGACACCACCCTGTGGCCAGCAGCTGGGTATGGTCACAGAGAAGTAGTTTTAAGTTTTAAATCAATGCTTCTGATGTGCGGTCTAGGAATTTACAGCAACCTCCATGAGCAAGCCTGCCTTTATTTTTGTGGTTGAATTGTCTCAAAAGTATGTGGATGTCTTTGGTCTTTAGGTAAAATGGGTTCATGCAATTCTCCTGCTATAAAACCTTCAATAGCTCCCCCAGGGTCTGTGGGATTAAGTTCAATCTCCTGAATCTAGCAGAGGAGGAGAGCCATAATCCATATTTTATCTTTTGTCTTCCAATCTCCAGGGGTCCCCCCATAGACCCAAGCCCCACTATGGTTCCAGGCATTTTTGGTGGCTCTTCCCTGAATGCGTCATCCTTTCATAACTCCATCACTTTGCACACCCTGCTCTTCTTTTACCTTACACCCACATTGTTCTTCTATTCCAGGGTCTGATGCAAATTGCACTTCTTCCCAGAAATGTTTCTTGAAATCCAGTTTGCTAGTCTTTCAGTCTCTGTGTTTGTGTAGCGCTTCTACACAAGTGGCTCCATTCCTAGACCTGGCGTTATTTGATTATCTTATTTTTCTCCAGGGTAGGACCCATGCATGCCATGTTCATCTCTTAACTCCAGCACATAATATGGCATCTCTTACACAGTGAGTGCTTTAAAATATTGTTGGATGGATGAGTGGTTTAACAAATGGTGGAGGCTTTTTCTTCAGGGGGAAGTAGTATCTGATTGCTTAGGTATCATGAGTTTTCAAGCAGTTGACTTCATTTATTCTACTGCATTCGTTTATTCAAGAAGGAGTTATTTTGGTTGTATTAGTTTATGCTTCAGCATTAGAAGGCCCAAGAAACAAATGTTGACAGCTAGTAACTTCGTCTCAAAAGTGCTGATGCTGTGCTCTGCCTTACGGGGGTGTCCACAGTTCCAAGTTAAATTGCTTGGGGTTTCTCTTTCTCTCCTCTTGTTGGGGGTGAGGCCTCCATTACAGATGCCCCAATGACAAGTGCTAGGTATCGGGAGGGCCATGATTTTAAAACCAGTGTAGTGCGATTTATGTTCTTGTTCTGCAGGTAGCATCCCAGCCTCACAGAAGCAAAACTTCCAAATTAGCCCTCCTCTCTTTGAATAATACATGCAGCCACAAGCACCAGTGTGCTCACCTAGCCAGCAAGGCACATAGCACCAATCACAGAGCAGCAGCTCTGCCTGGGCTGGAGGTGTTTCTGGATTATCCTGGATCAGCTTCAGACTTCAGAGCCATCACTTCCCCAAGGGCTGAAGCAAAGCCACAAAGCCCCAACATTATGAGTAAGAAACAATTGAGGCCAGACATAATCTCTTGCCACCCAACTGGGAACCTTTGTGATATGTGAAACATAATTACAGGACTGTGATAAGAATCTTCAGAAAAATATTTCATTTTCTTTTTTCTTTTTCTTTTTTTTTTGAGATGGAGTCTCACTCTGTGTCCCAGGCTGGAGTGCAATGGCGCCATCATGGCCCACTGCAATCTCTGCTTCCCGGGTTCAAGTGATTCTCCTGCCTCAGCCTCCTGAGTAGCTAGGATTACAGGTGTGCACCACCACTCCTGGCTAATTTTTGTATTTTTTAGTAGAGATGGGGTTTCACCATGTTGGCCAGGCTGGTCTTGAACTCCTGGCCTCAAGTGATCCACCCTCCTCAGCCTACCAAAGTGCTGGGATTACAGGCACGAGCCACTGCTCCCAGCCCCCCAAAATATTTCTTATTAAAAAGAAAAGGTAAAATGTAAGCTTTTTTTTTTTCAATTAAAGAAGGACTTTTGTGTATTTGCTAATAACCAAGCTGCAGAATTGAAAACTAAATGATCCTGGGGTAGGAGTTCTAAAATGTGGAAATTCCCATGACTTATCATTTCCAGGCCCATGACTGTGGCTGACCCCTGTCAGCTTGTATGACCTTATCCAAGGGGTATCTCTGAACCTTGGTTGGCCCATTTATAAGTCAGAAATATAGGTCCTTCCTGCCCCAAAACACTGAGATGATAACTCTTGTGGAAAGAGGCATTGATGGTCAGCAACATGACGATGAGCATCAGATCCAACGGAGATGGACTTTCTCACGGTCAGTCTTCTTGTCCAGGGATTTAGAAGCCCATACAGAATCAATATGGTACACACTGAAGTCAATTTCAGTTCCTGGGACAGGTGGAGGCATACCTCTCCTGATGGGAGATAAACATTGGGGCGTGGTTGTACTAGTGCCCTGGGGCTGCTATAATACGGTATCCCACACTAGGGAGCTTCAATAGCAGACACTTCTTCACTCATTGCTCTGGGATATGCAAGTCTGAGATCCAGGTGTCGGCAGGGCTGGTTCCTTCTGAGGCTGTGAGGGAGTCTGTTCCATGGCTCTCCTAGCTCCTGGAGGTCCCCAGCAATCCTGAGTGTTCTTTGTCTTGCAGAAGTGTCATGTCCACCTCTGCCCCCACCCCCATGCGGCTTCTGCCTATGCTCATGCCTGTCTCTGTGTCCAACTGTCCCTTTCTTATAAGGGCACCAGTCCTTACTGGATGAGGACCCACCCTAATTACTTCATTTATTCTTTTTCTTGAGACAAAGACTTACCCTCCTCACCCAGGCTGCAGTGCAGTGGTACAATCATGGCTCACTGCAGCGTCAACCTCCTGGGCTCAAGTTATTCTCCCTAGCCTTAGCCTCCCAAGTAGCTGGGACAACAGGTATGTGACACCATACCCAGCTAATTTTTGTATTTTTTGTAGAGAAGAGAGTTTTGCTATGTTGTCCAGGCTGGTCTCAAACTCCTCTACTCAAGGGATCCTCCTGATTTGGCCTCCCAAAGTGTTGGAATTCCAGGCATGAACCACAACGCCTGGCCCCTAATGACCTCATCTTAATTTGATCATCTGCAGAGACCAAGTTTCCACATTTGGTTATATCCACAGGTACTTGGCATTAGGACACATTTCAACCATAAGACTGCCCATATGGAGATTCTTTCTCCTGTGACCAGACTTCAGTGGCCAGGTAGCATTTTTTACATGGATGGGCAGGTTCCTTGCAGTCCAGACAAGCCAGGACGACTGAGTTGAGCTTCCAGCATCTTCCTCTGCCACGGTGACCTCTCTAGAGTATAAATGGCTCTCAGATCAATCTTCCCCAAACCCTACCTTCAACGGACTCACCTCCTGCCCAAGCCCTGGAAATCATTCCTTGTTGCTCAGGGCACGTTCTGAGTAAGGCACCTCCTAACCTAGCCCCTGTGCCCCTTTCCCTATTGTCCACAGCATGTCTTCTGCTCTCATTAGTCCACCATGCCCAGGATCCTCAGGTTTCTCTGGGAGCTTGCTCTTCCTGAATCCATGGCCGGGGTAGACATTGCTTTCCCTGGGAGGACCTTCTCCCAGGCCCTTCCCACCCTGGGTGCTGAGCCAACCTCACATTCACTGATGTGATGACTGTTGCCTTGCCAGCCCCGACACCCTGTGGCAGGACCACAGCTTCAGCCATTTCTGGAACCTCCAGTCTGGCAAACCCTTGGTGGGTGGATGGATCAGTCAGTGCCCAAGATGGACCTGCAGTGGGATGTGACCAGGTGAACTGTGGTGTAAAAGCCCAAAGGTGGCCTTGCACTCAGTCACATCACATTGTTCCTGCAGTGAAAATACCTCAGCCAGGCACATGGCTCTTTCTGGAACTTTCTGTCTTTCCTGCTGCTCTGGGTATGACTGAAGTGGGGTCCTGGGTGCATTATCTGCTTGCATATCTACTGAGTTGTGTGTGTTACCTGGACGTTCAACACCATAATGAAATTTAAACCACTGGGTCACCTCGTTCCAAGATCTTCACTCTGTCCCCATCAGTGCCGGGTTATTTCTGTTAGACAGGGCACAGTTGCAATGAATATAAATGAAAAACAGCACCTAGAAGCCCAATTTCACAGACAAGTCAATGACAAACATATGCCCCGGCTTCAAATATTCCATGTAATCAGGAAATTGTCCCAAATTATACCCAAACAAACACATTGTTGGTAAGAAGCAACTGAAATACGTAGTCATACTTCTGTCACCTGTAAATACTTCTCTACCTTGCTACTGCACTTCCTAAAGTATTTTCCTGACAGGCATTTTGCCTGTCTCTTGGTCCTTCTTCTCAACATCCAGGCTTGGACTTTAGAACTCCTCCATGTGTCTGTGTGCTGGTTGCAAGGCTGGAGGGAAGTCACATTTGGGAGATGCTTGGGCTTCTTAGCCATCCCTAGCTGTGGTTTCCGAACTTCATTTTTTTAGCCAGAGAAGCCTTGTTCAAATTAAGTATTGACAGGGGCTCGGGATGAACAGTGGCTTTTGTAGAGGCAAGGCCTGGTGTCTGGAGTCCACTCTTGGGCCACTGGTCTACCCTCCACAGACCTAAAGGGTCCTCATTTAAAACTACAGTTCAGGACAGCCCTTCTCTAGGGCAAGGACCTACATGGCACTGTCCATGACAGATGAACTACCTGCTTCCATTCCATGTTCACAGCGTCCAAGGCTGCCCAGCCTTCAGGAATAGGACCTTGTTGGAAAGGTCCTCCTGATACTGAAAGGCCACCGGCCTCTCAAAGTTCAGCCTGCTTGCCCTCGTGGTATCTTTGGAGAGCTCTTATGTCTGCTTCTACCTCCTCTGTACAAAGACAACTTTCATGTCCCTCCTTCCCAAGTCCTGACTTCAGATGAACCTATGGCTGTTTCAATCTGCCCTTCACATGACATAAGTTCTATGTTCTCTGTTGCCTCAGTTACGCACCTCTGAATCCATTCTATGGTGTTAACTTTCCTCTGAAAATGCGCCACCTAGAACGGACCACCCTGCTCCAATGTTGCTCTCCCTCCATCTGGAAGCTCACTGTAGCCAGAGCAATTCACTTTTTTGCCACCATGTCACAAACGTTTGCATGAAAAATCAGGAAGGGATTTCTCATGCAAACATTTGTAAAGCTACACCCTGCCCATCTTGCTGCTTGTAGAATTGGTTTTTTAAAAACCTAAATACAGAGTTTTCCATGCGTCCCTCTTGGATTGTATTTGGTTTCATGTCATTCAACCTGGCTTGCTCTTTTTGAGCCTCACACTGTAATCGAGCACGATAGCAAAACTCCCCTCCCTACGCTGCGTGGCCTACACACTTGCCATCTCAAGTGTCTGTGCAATGATGCTCTGGGTCAGGTCAGGACAAAGCCTTGCAGCCAGCAGCATATCACGGTGGCTTCCTAGGTGACATTCACTCATCGATCAGCACTGCTCAGCCAGCAGTGAATCCACTTTCCTGTGCTGGGCTCTGGCCCCTGGCGTGCATTCCTTCATCTTATTCACATAAATATATCACAACTGGGTCTTACCTGGATCCTTCAAATACTTCCATGAGTTAAGTGGAACACGTGCTATAATTCCAATTTTATTAATGAGGGGGCCAAAGGCCTTGGTTTTGGACTCAGAATTCATCTCTTTGAATTTGGGTAAACTGCAGAGTTAGATTCTCTGCCCTTGTTTCCTCACCTGTAAAATGGAGATACTCACCGCCTTATGGTTGCTCTATCCTTGGTCATTTCAGCAAGGCCAGCCCTCCCCTGGCCCCCTTGGCATATTGGCAGGAACACAGCAAAGCCCACTTGGAGACACAGCCCATGTCTTCAGGATTTTCCCAGAACACGCTCCTCCTTGCCCACTTGGCTTGAGGTGCCCCGGTCTCATCTCCTGGGCTGTTTGAGGCTCTGTTGCTCTTCTTGTTTGCCAGCACTTTTTCAGTCCTCATCTCTGGTTTATGGTTATCGTTATGCAGATGCACCAAGACTTACAATGAAGTCACGTCCCAATTAACCCATCGTAAACTGAAAACCACCTAAGTTGAAAATGCATTTAATACACCCAGCCTGCTGAGCATCATAGCTCAGCCTAGCCTATCTTAAACGTGCTCAAAACACTTACATCAGCCTACAGTGGGGTGAAGTTATCGAACACAAAGTCTATTTTATAATAAAGTCTTGAGGATCTCGTGTAATTGATTGAATATTGTATTGAAAGTGAGACGCACAATGGTCATATGGGCACTCAGAGTACAATTTCTACTGAACGTACAAAGTCAAAAAATCGTATGTTGAACCACTGTAAGTGGGGGCCTATCTGTACTCTCAATTCCACCACCTTTGGCTGTGTGACCTTGAGCAAGGCCTTAGCCTCATAAGTCTCTGCGTTCAAACCTGTAAGACAGAGAAGACAATACCTGGCTGGAACCTAGGCTGCACACATCACATCATGGGCTCAACAGGCGACAATTCTCTTCCGCTTCTCTGGAGTCCTAAATGGGGTGCTGGGTGAGCAGCAGCAGAGCTGGAGCTCCCAAACCCTCCACCCAAGGTCCCCGGGTGCTCTGCTCTCACAACTCCCCCATAATGCCCTCGAGAGATAAGTACTTTTTCCAAATCAAGATGATTCAACCTTATGTCAGTGTTCCTTCTCTTTTGGAACAGTAAGCAAGAGCAGCAAGTACATGGGCTGGGCTGTGGGTGCACCTGCTTACAGCTGCTGTGATGCCTCAGAGGGTCACTGCCTCCTCTGTCTTATGTCTCTAGAACCCTTCAGGGATCCATCTGGCATCCACATCCAGTTGACCAGGCTATGGTTCTCAGGATTGTTTCTTTCTTCTTTGGGAAAGGTGCTCATTTTTTCCCTTTTCAGGCACATTTCTGGTTCTCCATGATTTCTCGAAGTGCACCAAGCGTAGCAGTGAGACCCCTCTCAGGCTGTTTCAGTGCAGGTGAGGAGATGCAGAGGAGGTGGAGATGGGGACATGGAAGGCACACTCCCCCTCTTCTCCTCCTCTATGTGCATGGAGACGCAGAGGAGGTACGTCTGCTGAGCCCACGATGTGATGTGTGCGGCCTGGGTTCCAGTTAGCTATTGTCTTCTTTGTCTTACAGATTTGAATGCAGAGGCTTAGCGAGGCTAAGGCCTTGCTCAAGGTCACATAGTGGGTGAGTGTGCCTTCCGTGCCCTTATCTGTCTTGGGGCAGTGCTGACAGTCACGGGCGTGGCCGTAATATTGCAGGTAACACCCTTCCAGGAGTGGCTAAGATGGCTGTGAAGTTCTGAAGGGTTTCAGTATGCTTCCACAGCTTCTAGCTTTGTTCCATGACGTATTCCTTTCCTCCTACATCCAAGCAGGGCAAGTGCATAGCTGGGTCGTAGGGCCTTGTCCCTGGCTGCATAACCCTCTCTTGGGGGATATCTTCCTTTTCAGGAATCGCACTTCCAGCTCACCCTGCAGCCAGGCCTGGCCCTGAGATCAGAGCAAGTTTGGCTCTCTAGGGCAGTGCCAAGGGCCAGCACATCCTGGACATCAGGGCTGGAAGTTCCCTGGGGCACTAAGTCCTACTTTCTTTTTTACAGAGAAGTAAATGAGGGAGATTCAAATTCTCATTAATTGTCGCCTTGCCTGGGACAGTGCTGTTTGCAGTGTCAGTATGTAATGTGGCTCATGAAACCATTTTTATGTCCCTTGTACATTCCGGCCCAGAGCAGAAATATTATTTCTGATAATATTACAGGTAGCACTGATTGAGTAGATTGGTGAGGCGCAAGGTTGAGCATTTTACAGGCTCTATCTCATTTAAACTGTGCTACACCCATGGGGCAGGGGTTTAATGTAGGGGGTGGAATTTGAGTTTTGAGCTGGCCTACCTGGCACTGAAGCCTTCACCAACTCACTGTGCGACTCTGGGAGCAGTGGATAACGTCTTGATGCCTCGGTTCTCTCACCTGCAGAGGGAGGATAACACAAACCTGGTAGCACAGGTATGCGCCTCTCAGACCCCCACTGCCCAGCGATGGGGGGTGGTCAGCAGGCAGCCTCCAGCCATCAGGAACTACAGGGCCAAAACTCTGCCCTTCCCGGGCAGGTCACAGCAGGTGATGGAGTGAAGTGGGGTACGAAGGCCTGGCCTTCTGCTCCTGACGTGGAACCAACTCTCCCAGGCTTCGGTTGCCCCAGAACTCCTTGGTAAATTGGTGGAGGCTTCGTCCCCTCTGTCCCATCCTACCCCTTCTTTCCCAGATATTGATCCCTAATCAGTATTCTGTGCCCCACAGTACGTGTCAGTGTCACCTTCCAGAAAATGCTGCCTGCATCGGGCAGGACCTGTCTCACGGCCCTTCCAAAGATGGACCTGAGCACGTGCCAGGCCAGGCTCCATCGGCAAGGATCGATCAGCGTCACCATTATCCTCCTTCTGCAGAGGACAAGGTGGGGACAGAGCTGCTCCGAGGTGAGGGACGGGTGTGCTGCCCTCCTGCTGGGATAGCAAGTTAGAGTATAGGGAAGCTGGGCAGCCCAGCCAAAAGGTAGGAAGGGAGCCTGAACTCCAGCCTGCTGGAGTTGGCCTGGGTGCCTGGGAAGAAGCCTCAGATTCCTGGGCAAATCTTTCACAGCCAAGAGTGAGTTTCATCTCCATTCGTGTAGCAGGAGTTTCACCTACTTTCAGTGCTAAGCAATACCTCCTGTTAGGGGACTGGCACTGCCAGCCACGGCTGGCCTGAAGGGAGGAGTGGCCACAGGCTGTGGAGACTGACAGCCCTGGATTTGGGTGCAGAAGCCTGAGCGAGTTTGTCACTCTGCCGTCTCAGCTCTTGCAGGAGCATGAAGGGGAGCCTCCCTCAGAGGTTGGGCCCCTCTCGAGCAGGAGGAAGGCACGGATGGGTTGAATGGGCCTGGCTCTCAGAGCCTGTGCAGCCTGGAAGGTATCTGGTGGGCCTGTTCCTGCTCCTGTTCCTTGCTTGGGGGCTCTTTACTTTCCATTTGTGCACCACCCCCGGGGACGCCCTGACTCCGGGGAGGACCCTGCCACCTGTACACTCCACTCGTGGGCTGCACCCGGGGCTGTGCTTTGATATCTCCTTCAGAAATGTTCCCTTCAATATGGACCAAAAAAATAGAATTAAGATGGTGACCTGCTGCCAGGAATTCCACGATGCCTTCCATAGCCAATTAGAAGTGAATTTTGGATTAGGCAGCATTTTGGATTTTCTGTTTCTCAATTCCAATATTGTGAGACGACGTCAGCTAGGCCAGCCCTTCTCTCCTGTTTTTTCCCGTCTTCTTCTCTTGACACTGGGCACAGATGCCTCTCGCCTGTTTGCCTTCAAAGCTTCCCCACTTCCGTTCTTTGCGTGGTTTCCTTCCAGCCTCTCAGAGATGAATATTGTTCCCACATTGGAGGAACAAGCCCAAATCTGCTTCCCAAAACATTACAAAATGGTTCCAACCACCATCACTCCAAAATATATCCTGGCAGAGAACACAGGCTTGGTGTTTGTTTCCAAAAATGCTCCAGGGGAGGTGGGGTCAGTTCAGCTCTGCCCTTGCCCCCGCTGGTGAGGGGAGCTCTTCCTTCCGCCCCAGGGTCCTGGGCCTCCCAAAAGGCATAACCCAGCATCTCAGCCCCCGGTGTTGCAGGATCACCATAATCCTAAAGACCCTTCCAGTGCCCAGGGATGACCTGGAAAAAGTCCCTCTCTAATTGGCTTTTCATGATTACCTTGAATGGCCACCTGATTCATAAAGCTCAAGTCAATGGGTAAATCTGTGCAGCTTTCCCAGTGGCTCTGATCATTATCATAAACTTTGCTGCTAAACGTTGGCTGCCAGCACATGGTAATGATTTATGACCCCCTCCTTCTAGATCCTCTTAAACTTGGCATGGCCCCGCTTCATCCCCCATTCCAATTCAAATGAGACCACCATACCACATGGAGAGGAAGGGAAGCCCCCCTGCCCCCCGCCATTGTATCATACAAATAGATTAAATCTCAAACCATCCTGCAAAGTACAAGGAACCTGGAAGAACACAAGCACAGTCCCCTGGAGGAATTCCTCGGTGAATGAGAATTCCTCCACCAGATAGGAGAAATCTTTGTTCCCAGTGGGTGGCATGAAGTCCGGCTCCTCCTCCAGGTGGGTGTAGCATAGTGGGGATGCCCTTCTCATCAGTGCGGTGGCTGATGGCAGGAGCCTTCCTCCTGATGCCCTTTTGAATATACATGAGGATGGGCACCGTTTTTTGTTTGTTTTTTTTTTTTTTTTTTTTTTTGAGATGGAGTTTTGCTCTTGTTGCCCAGGCTGGAGTGCAATGGTTCGATCTTGGCTCACTGCAACCTCCGCCTCCCGAGTTCCAGCAAGCCTCCTGCCTCAGCCTCCCGAGTAGCTGGGATTACAGGTGCCCACCACCATGCCTGGCTATTTTTTTTTTTTTTTTTTTGTATTTTTAGTAGAGACGGGGTTTCCCCATGTTGGCCAGGCTGGTCTCAAACTCCTGACCTCTGGTCATCCGTCCGCCTCGGCCTCCCAAAGTGCTGGGATTACAGGCATGAGCCACTGCGCTTGGTCGATGGGCACCGTTTTATAGGCACAGTTGTATAAAAGAGTTGTTTGAAATTCAGGTATATTAAAAACATTTAAGAATCTCAGAAAATCTTCTTGCACGTTAAAGATCTGCTGTTCGGCGTACTCCTTGATTTAGGGTTCAGAACATAATGGAATCCGAGTCTCGAGCCCCTGTCCCAGCACTGTGCCCTGCGCCCGGGCCTGTCCTCCGTGGGCCCAGCTTCCCTGTCTCTGAAATGGAGTGGTGGGCACTATGGTCTCTAAACTTCCGCGAGCCTCTGAAGCCTTCAGATTGCACACAGCTCCTCCCTAACGGTGGGATGGCACCTGGAGGAGCCGAAAGGAGACCTGAACTTTCAGTCTGGGCTCAGAAAACCACCACTGACTGTGTCCCCAGGATATGGGGCAGGGTCCCAGACCGGGCAGGCAAGCTGATCTGACCAGGCTTTCTGCCTGGCCTCAGCAGCATGCAGTGTGTGGGCACAGCTTCTCTGTGGCCTCCTCATGTGACGTGTCAGCTTTTTACCAGAAGAGAGAGCCTGTTTGGGATTTCTTCCCATGTATCATTTCTTCATTGTGTTAGGCACGTTTGAGACGTATCTTCACTTACCCTGTTAAGGAAAGTACTGGGGACAGGCAGTCGATAGAAGTGCTGGCTGGTCTGCGGGATGGGCTGGGGCTGACCTTGAGCCCCTCGATTGGTGGTTGCACATCCTTCTGGCTCCCTCGGAGAGACTAGTAACCTCCTTCTTCTCCTGGTGCCCCTCCCCTCTGCCTTCTCTACCCTGCTCCGCTTTTGTGTCCCAGGCACTCCCTACTTCCAGAGCCTCTGCCTGCTCCTTGCCTCCACCTGCGGGGACTGTACTGCTTTCTGAGTCTGTTCAGCCAATGGGATCCCCCTCTGGACACCTGCGCCTTGTCCCAGCCTGACGAGAAGAGGGGTGCACATGCAGTGGCTGTGGGAGGGACAATATGTGGAAACTATAGCAGCTCGCACAGAGGCAGGGAGGTCAGAGGCCGCATGGTGGACCTCCATCACTGGCCTACCCCCACACAGGGCAGGGCACCAAGGGGTGACCTGGAGGTCTGGGCAGAAGCGGGAGATGAAGTACCAGGGCCATATGGGAAAGAGAGGAAGACAGTGCTCTCCAGACAGATTGTGATGGACAGGCAGGGGAGGGATCACCGGGTGGGAAGAGAGATTGGTGGAGAGCGCAGTGCTGGTGTCCGGAGGCCTGGGCCTCGCCAGGTATGATGCTCGCATTTACATGTCAACTGGCTAGGCTGTGGCACCTGGCTGATGTGGTCAACACTGGTACAGGGGTCACTGGGAAAGTGTTTTGCAGATAATCCGTCGATTGGAGTAAAGGAGATTGTACTTGATAATGTGGGTGAGCTTCATCCAATCCCTCAAAATCCTTAAGACAAAAATCTCAGCTTCCCAGAGCAGAAGGAATTGTGCCTCCAGACTGTCATGCAGAAATCCTGCCTGGGATTCCAGACAGCCGGCCTGCCCTGTGGATATCAGACTTGCCAGCTCCCACAATGTAATGAGCTAAGTTCTTAATGTCTCTCTCTGCATAGATATATAGATACAGAGATAGGTGGAGAGAGAGAGAGAGAGAGAGAACTATCTATGTCTCTGTCTACACACAGAGGAGGTGGGGTCAGCTCAACTCTGCCCTTGCCCCCCTAATGAGGGGAGCTTTTCCTCCTGCCCCCAGGCCCTGTGCCTCCCAGAAGGCATAGCCCAGCATCTCAGTCCTTGGGCTGCAGGATCCCATAACCTTAGAGACCCTTCCAGTGCCCAAAGATGACCTGGAAAAAGTCCCTCTCTAATTGGATTTTCATGAATTCCCTGAATGGCCACCTGATTCATAAAGCGCGAGTCAACAGGTGAATCTGTGCAGCTTTCCCAGTGGCTCTGATCATTATCATAAGCTTTGCTGCTAAACTTTGGGTGCCAACACATGGCAATGATTTATGACCCCCTCCTTCTAGATCCTCTTAAACTTGGCATGGCCCCGCTTTGTTCCCCATTCCAACTTAAATGAGACCACCATACCAAATGAGACATCGCCTCCTGGTTCTCTGGGAGCCCTGACTGGCCCATCGGGAATGGCGGAGAGACCCAGGTGGTCACCGCTCCCATCAGACCTAACGCGCTGGCCGACAGCCTGCCAGGCTGGAGCAGCTTTGCCACTTTTTCAACACAGAGTCTACACCAGAGGTGTTTTCTGTCACATGGACTCTCAGCAGAGGAGGCCTCAGCTCAACTTCCTCCAGCTTAGCTACCCTCTGAAGGGATGCTTCACCCACATCCACAGACCCCAATTCCCCTCCTGAGCTCTGTCAGCCAGACCCCCAACAGGCGGGGCCTCCCACAAGAAAAGAGAGACGTCTCCACACATGCAATGATCCCTGTGGGCTATGGAATGCCTTTGAAAGCCAACCTCTCTCATGTGACCCTTGACTAGTCTCCACGAGGATAATATTAATAATGGGAAATTCTACCAGAAGCAGCGTTCACACAGATGCTGGCACAGTGACACTAAAGACACCTCTTTGAAGAGCCCCGCCTGCCTAACCAAATCTGTCATGTGGCCTTTCAGTCAAAAAGATGACAGTCTCATAGGCTCTTGAAAGTCAGACCTTTGAGCTTACCAGCTAAGTTCAGATCTTCAGAGGGATTCTCCACTCGTTGACCTGACAGGCGTGGGGAGGAATTTGATTCCAACCACCCCACAGTGGAGATGCACATGGTGACTGTGGTGTGTAATTACCCCGGGGCTCCCAAGGGAGGCACACAGCATCTCAGAGGACTGCAGAAGAACGCCATTCCAACTCCAGCGAAGTGAGGCTAGGGTATTTGTCCATCAATCTTATGCAATCTTGGGATAATTTCCCAGGCACGGTGCAATCAGTGAGTGATAGTGTGAGTGAGTGACTGTGTAGCTTGTGTAGCACAGAGGCTATAAGTTTCTTGTGGCCCACAGCATTGAAATGTCTGCTGAACGCGTAATTGACTTATTGACTCATTCCAATAGCAGGAGAGCAGACGATTGGCCAGGTGCACCTTCACTAGTTAGGGGTATATTCCTGAATTAAATAGAGAAGATTGTCAGCAACAAGTCAAATGTAAACCTGGGGTACTAAAAAAGATTTGCAGCTCTAGCAGGCATTTAAATGATAGAAATTACAATGGAAGTGATAGTGTTTTGAAGATTTGTTTCTATCATAATGTTTGCCCCAAGTGCAGGAAATATTTATACTAGCTAGCTAAAGACATAGTCAATGTTTCTCACTTTTCAACTACACAGTTGTCTGTTTTGTCACCCATTTAGGACACAGGTTTCCTGAGGGTGTAGGATGATGTGAGGGGACCATGACTATTAGTCAGTGACTATTGACTGTAGACTGTTAGTCTGGGGGTGTGGGAAAGCTAGATCTGGGTGGTCAGAAGAAAGGGCACTGGACTACTGCAACTCACAAAATTTCGGAACAAAACTCAATATGCATACTATAAATCAACACCCCCAAGAAATGGCAGATGCTTGATGTCAGGCAGAGAAAGTGGACTGGTCAGGCTGAATCTCATCTCTCGAGAAGGGGGGATAAGATTTCGTAGCTGCCACATTTGGAGGTGAGGCACAAACTGCTAATGGCATGATTCCATTCCCTTCCACACCCCACATTCATACACAGATGCTCATGCACTTGCGTTCCCAGCCCCCCAAACACCCCATCCATCTTCCTATTCTTAAGTACAATTTTTAGTGGAGACAGGGTTTCTCCATGTTGGTCAGGCTGGTCGCGAACTCCCGACCTCAAGTGATCCGCCTGCCTCGGCCTCCCAAAGTCCTGGGACTACAGGCATGAGCCACCGTGCCTGGAAACATCCACATTTTCATCCACTTCCCGATCCACCTACAATCAAGTCCACAGCCACAGCCATTCCATATTCACATTCACATCCTTGCCTGTCTTGACAAATGCAGCCACTGCTATGGGTCCATTCAATGGCGCACACCTAGTGAAGTTGACAGCCAGATGGACAACTGAGGTTGCAACGTCTTGTCCATATGAGTTTTTCTGTTTAGCCCCAGAGAGAACCTGGTGCTTCTTGTCTCATAATTTGACTAGGTGTGCGAGATTAAGACCGCGTTCATTTTGTCACTGCAAATCACGGAATGCCCTTACATCACATGACCATTTGGATTCATGCTAGGGTCAGTCCTGGTGAAGTTTAAATGACTGAAAGCAAATGTGAATTTTCAAAGAACTCTGGTACATGTGTGCTTCCCTCCAGCCCAGGCTTTAGTTGTTTCCATTCACTCCTTCACCTTCATCATTCCTTGGTTCTAACAAATCCTGGAACTTGGGTGGATGTATTACTTCTTGACAGTCACCACAGTATTTCTGAGACATGCATCTGAAAAAAATATTCACCACCACAAGTACCATATTAACAATGGGCTGAAAGTATTACCTCATTGATCTCCAAAAGCTAATATTTCTGTCTGAACGCTGTTTGTTATTAGAATATTACTGAACTTTTGAGGGGCCTGACCCATTCGTGTATTACTGGGTCGGTATAGAATCCGCTGAACTAGCAGAATTCAGTGTTTTCATCATCCAAGATAACGTTAATAAGGGAGTTGGCCATTTTCCAAATCCTAATTGTAGCCTGGGTAGACCTTTTTATTTTTGATAAATTTATTATTATTAGCCAATTTAGACGTTCTGGGGAAGAATCAATTATTAGTTTTAAAACAGCTTAATTTCTTCTAGATACATAAGTATGATGAGCAAACAAATCGATAGGTGGTTTGACTATCAACTCTAGTTTGTCCAAGCTGTGGACCTCCGTAGGAAAATCTCACCAGACGTTCATTCTGCTGGTGTTTATTGAGCATCTACAGTGTAAGGCTCTATGCTGGATTATTAGTTTCCACAGATCTCTTCTGATGCCTGAGAGTGACACCTTTGGAAAACCTTGTTTGCTATAGAATTTTCCATGAGAGAGGCATAAAAGCCAGAAAGAGCATCTCTCTCAGAAGAATTTTTCCACAGGCCTAGGGTTAAAATTTGTAGCGGGAAAAGACTTTAAAATTGGTTCTGCCCCTGTGAGTGTGGTCATTGGATCCAGCGGGTTTTTCTTCTGAGAGTGTAGGTCACTTAGGGACATTGCAATAGAGATGTCCTCTTTCTCAAGTCATCTTCAGATGCCCCTGGCCTTACAGGAGGCTGATGTGAGAATGGCTTGGCCTCTATGGTGGGATGCTGGCTGCCACATGAAGCCACGAGGGAATCTAAGAATTCTTTCTATGCAAGGGACAAAAGTTTACTTGTTTACCAGAGATGAAATTTATGTGCACTGAGGTAAATCTTAACCAAGGAATTTCCCTTCTTTATATTTGTGGACAGTTGTAGGAAGTGCCAAAGAGTACTGCCAAGTTCCAGAAGCATCTTGCCCCCGAAAATGCAGTGGCTTATCCAAGGGGAAAATTGCACATAGGGAGTAATTTAGTAAGAGACTCTCAATTAAAACTCCCCTGGCTCTATCTTATTTTTCTCCTTCACAGAATACAGTTTTCCCTGAATGTTTCCACAAATATGTAAAAAATGTTGGCAAAAAAAAGAAGCATTCAAATATTTATCTCGTATTTAACAACATCAAGAGTTATTTGAGTGTTTTCATTATTTTAATTTTGAGGGCTGTGGTCTGTTATTTCACGCAAATGACAGAGAAACATCTCTCTGTGGTTTCACTGATAAGATGTTTCAAGAGTTAAGAAGTTAAAAGAAAAACAAACATCAAACTTGGATATGAACATTCACTGTTCCTGATCCTCTTCCTGTTTCTCTACTTAAGATTCACATTAAGAATTTTTGGGCCTGGTGCGGTGGCTCAAGCCTGTAATCCCAGCACTTTGGGAGGCCAAGGTGGGTGGATCACCTGAGATCAGGAGTTCAAGACCAGCCTGGCCAACACGGTATAACCCCATCTCTACTAAAAATACAAAAATTAGCCAGGCATGGTTGCGGGTGCCTGTAATCCAAACTACTTGGGAGGCTGAGGCAGAAGAATCTCTTGAACCCGGGAGGCAGAGGTTGCAGTGAGCCGAGATTGTGCCACTGCATTCCAGCCTGGGCAACAGAGTAAGAATCCATCTCAAAAAAAAAAAAAAAAAGAAAGAAAAGAAAAGAATTTTTGAAGTTGTGAAGTCCTTGGCATGTGGGGAGCCAAGTGGCTCTGCCTGGGCTTAGGAAAATAAAACTACAGATGGCAGCGGGCCTCTTCTCTGATTTCTTGTGTGACATAAAGGTGTTTTATTTTATGTTGACAGAAGAACAGTGTTTTCATCTTGAGACGCCCTTTAATCATTGGAGATGTATTTTCCTATTTTTATTTCTCGTAACTGTGTGCTTCTCTTGCACTCCATAATGTGTTTAATGGGTTGATGCTTATTGAATGCGAGACTGTGGTGAAGTTGGGACTGCAAGAGGGAATCGGTGATAGAATCTGTTTCCAAAAACAGTTTAGTGCATAGGATGTCCAACACACTCATTCCTTGAAGCTGAAATAAATGCAAAAAAAAAAAAAAAAAATACAAAGCCAATGCTGAACCAGCAACTTAGGACTTAAGTCATGTAAAAACTTGGGTCAGTTTGCATCACCTGCTGCATGTGGAGTGGAAGCTGACGGTGCCTGGCAGCCAGGTGCCTGCAGGGGAGGGGCCTCCTGTGCAGTATGGGAGAAGATGCCCAGGTCTGTGCCCTGGAGGACATGGATGTCAGGAGGCTTCCAGAAAATGCCCACTCTGATCTCAAGCTCTTCCCTCTCACTAGCCATCAGAAGTCAGAGTGACCTGGAAGGGCCAGGGGCAGAGCTGTGTTGAGCAGGGCCTGGGAGTGGTTGTGTTATTGCTTCTCCAACACCATCAGAATCCACCAGGTATTTTCCTCCTTCCTCCTGCCAACATTTCTTGGGTTCCTGAAAGTCCTAGCAAGCAGGATCTCAAATGGCAGAGGGACGCACCCTGATGTCCATAGGTCGCTGTGGAAGAACAGAGCAGGGAAGAGAAAATTCCTCCTGAAGTTTCCCATGGTTTCATGGAAGAGGCCCTAAGCTGGACTTGGGAAGTAGAGGATTTAGCTATGGCCCAGATGGGGCCGGTGGGGCTGGGCAGGGGGATGCCCTCACCAGTGTGCTTCCCTGAGCCGTCCAGGAGCAGGGGCCTGTGGTGGAGACACATCCTGAGCTGCCTGCCTCCTGGGCTCTGTACTCTATGAGTGAGTCTTCTTTGATATAATCAGATGCTGTTTGTATATAGCATGGTTTTTTTTTTTTTTTTTTTTTTGGTGGAAAGGTTATTCCATCTTATTCACAAATTAGGGAGGCAGTTTTACATCTAGGTCAAACATCATAAAATTTGTGACCCTTTATTTCCCACTCCCTATCCTCAAAGGAGTTGCTGAGCTTCTTGTGCTGAGGAGCTGGCTGTCCTGGGGAGGAAGAAGGTGTTCAAAGCAGTCTGCCCTCAGCCCCCGTGGAGACTCTGCCAGGGCTTCACCTCAGAGTGAGCAAGGTCTTCCCACAGGCTGCAAGATGCCCACAGTTCTGTGTCTGTGTTGGGTGAGTCAGGGTTCTCCACCAAAGCACAATGGGATGGTACATATTTAGAAAGAGATCTATTTTAAGTAACTGACTCATGTGTTTATGGAGGGTAGGAAATCCCAAATCTGCAGGGTGGGCTGGCACAGGCTGGCACCCCAGGAAGGAGCCGGTGCTGCCATTCAGGTCTGAGGGCAAGTTCAAGTTCAAGTCTGTTGCAGAATCCCCCTTGCTTAGGGAGGTCAGTCTTTGGTTGTATTCAGGCCTTCCACTGATTGGCTGACGCTCCTCATATCATAGAGGATAACTGCTTTACTCAAATCCACTCATTTCCATGTTAACCTCGGCCAACAGCACCCACACAGAAACATCCAGAATAATGTTTGTCACCTATCAGGGCACTGAGGCTCAGCCAAGTCACCACATGCAGTTAGTCATCCCCTATGCTTCTAAGTCCCCACACTGCTGACTCAGGCATTCTGGCCTCTTTGCTGCTCCTTGAACACCCCAGGCAGGCTCGGCCTCAGGACCTTGGCAGTGGCCATGAGCTCTGCTAGAACACACTTCCTGCAGATAATCTCGTGGTTCAGCCAACGTGCCCATCAAATCCTTGACCAGAAGTACCATTCTCATGGTGGCTACCCTGAGGATCTGTTGATGGGCAGCCTGCCCTGACACCCTGAATGCCAATTTGCCTTACCCCATTTCATTTTTCTACATGTTCCCATAGCAGTTACCAGCTACTTCGCTATGTGAGGTATGATTTGAAATTTCTTGTTAATTTTATGTCTTTCCATGGAAGGAAGCATCTTTGTTTGTTCCCTAATGGATGAGCACCTAGAATTGTGGTGAAACAGAATGGGAGCTCAATAGATAGTTTCAAAGTGGCAAAAGGGTCACTTTGCTCAAGGACTGCTCTGCCTCATGGTCCTTCCAGCTCATCCCAACTTCTGACAGCAGGCTGGAGGGAGAAGCTTGGGTCAGAGAGGGACAGAGAAATGAACTCCTGGGCAAGGATAAGCCCAATAGCGTGTGGATTCTTGTTTCCCATTGGGGTGATTCCCCTGTGTCTCGAAGCCAGCCTAAGCTCTGGGAGCCATCATCATCACATACACGTCTTTCCTATAATTTCCAAAAAGCCTGAAATTAGAATTTGGAGTTTGTACAGCCTTTGGGTCCAATATTTCACCCTTTAAGTACAGGTGAAGAAATGGTACGTTCAAGATACTAATTCTGAGGGCCAGAATCTCCCAGCTTTGCAGCAAAAGAATTGAGCATCAAACTCACATCTCTTGATTCTCGTTTCACAATGCTAAGCCTCACATCATATTATTTTTCGTTAGTTTTGTTTTCTTTTTAATTGAAAGCATCTAGAAAATGAAACTTATCCTGAAGTCTACTTGTTTCTTGCAAAAAGCTCCATATGCAAACCCAATGTCTTAATTCGACTGTGAAAGACCAGGTCTAGGCCATCCCTCACTGCACAGAAAGGTAGCATCCTCAGCCCGGGAAACCGGCAAAACGCCTTGTGCGTGGTAAATGCTACCCTCCATTGTGGCCAGGCCCAGGTTTTGAGTGGCTGTGGTCACCATCCTAACACAGGAGGAGGAAGACGCATGAAACACATTGTGCAATGAGAAGAATCTCCCATGCACAAAACCTCCCACCCTTCCCCACTAGGCACACGTGCACGTGGGCGCGCGTGCACACACACACACACACACGCACATACACTTCTGAGAGGCAGGCTTTGGGCTGAGTGCTTTGGTGCTCTGCTAAAGTGGGTGAGGAGAGGGGTTTTAGCACAAATCCCTCACTGCCTTGGCATTCTGCCAACGGCTACCACAGACCTGGTTTTCCTTGCGAAGGTTTGAGCTCATTCTGCCTGGGTGACCCTACAACGATCTTATGGTATCAAAAGCAGGCTGATGTGTATGTCTGAGCAGATAGCTATTTCATTTTGGACCTGGTTTGTAGTTAAATATTAATGCGAGGTTCTCGTCTACTCTTTCCCATGTTCTTACAGAGAGGAGTGGAATGAGGAAAGGAACAAGTTCAGGAAGTGGGCCCTTTACGGCACAGATCTGGTTCTAGATTCAAGCAGGCCATAGCTCGCTGGGGACCCCATCAAAGGGTTCTCAAGTTCCTCTCTGAACACAGTGTGAACTACCCCAGTGTGCTTTCATGGCTCCAATAACCCTCCCTGCCTGACAGGGACAAGAGAGCACATTGATTGTCTGATTAGCCACAGAATTTTGTGGGTATTTCTCAGTCTTTCACTCATTTAGATCACAAATATTAATTGGTCATCTACAAAAATGCCAGCATTGCACAAGGTGATGGGGATTGTCCTGCCTCCCAGGAGATTAGAGGCTACGAGGGGAGACAGTTGTGAACAAACACAAGTGTTTCCCAGAGAGCTGGGGAGGCTCCCGGGTGAGCAGACTTCAGGGGCGGACAGCGTGGGGTGCAGGAGCATTGAATCAAAGAGGAAGAAAGTTACAATATCTCCATGTGGATTCTCTTTGAATTCTTCTGATAATGACAGAGAGAAAGACTCTTCCTTGACAGTCTCTTTTCCTAATATGAAAATAGGCCTCCCCAGCATCTAGTTCTAATGTTAATAGCATTGCTTCATTTCATTTGCAGTCACAGTTTTATTTTAAAAAGCAGTTTGGACCGCCCCATTTTATCATAATAGTACAAATGATTTTTATTTCCAAAATATACTTGATTAAAGAAAGAATCAATTTATTTAAAAAAATAATAAAATAAAGTGCAATTGTGCAGAGGTGTGGGAAATCCTGGGGAAGGGTGCTGATGTCAGAAGTTTGGAAAACACATCAGTGAGTTGAGTGGAGTTTTAGGGTATGAGGCACTGGTGGTTAAGGATATCTGTCCGGAGGAGATGCCCTCTCAGAGGGGTCTTGCAGGAGAGAGGGCAGCAGGATGAGGGAGCCAGGAGGCAGTTCAGACGGGGGGCTGTGCATACCAACACCAGGAGGTAAGAGCTTGGTGCTGCAACCAGAAGATTCCAAGCAGCTCGGTGTGATCGAGGCTTGGCGTGAGTGGAGGGAAGTGGAGGTGCAGGTGTGTGGGGAACCGTGTTTAGGAGCCTGGTCATGGTGCAGGAAATGGAGTTTCTATTGAAGGGGTTGAAGCATTGGGCTATGTGATGATTGGACGTATATTTTAGGAAGGTTTCTCTGGCTGCAATGTGGAGGAAGGCTGAGGAATGCTGTGGTATGCTGCAGGGAGGAATTCTGGTTCAGAGGCTATTAAGATAGCCCAACTGTATGAGTGTCCTGTGGCTGCCATAACAAATGACCACAATGTGGGTGGCTTAAGACACTGGAGATTCATTCTCTCATGGGTCTGGAGGCCAGAAGTTTGAGAGTGTCAGCAGAATCCTGGTCCCTCCAAGGACTCTAGGGGAAGATCATTCCTTGCCTCTTCCTGGTGTTCCTTGGCTTGTGGCTGTGTCGCTCCAATCTCTGCCTCTGTCACCATGGCCTTCTCCCTGTGTCTCTGCATCCTCTCCTCTTCTGATAAATACACACACCACTCATTGGATTTAGGGGTTACTCTAAATCTTGGATGATTGCACCTTGAGATCCTTAATTAATTATGTCTGCAATAATCCTGTTTCCAAATAAGGTGATACTCTGAGCCTCTAGGTAGACATGAATTTGGAAAGGACACTCTTCATTCCACTCTACCCCATGGGAGGTGATGGTAGTCGGGCTTAAGCGATGGCCTGGAATGGTGCGATGTGAAAATCTACAGAGAAGTAGAATCCCAAGAACAAGAAAGCCAGGCGTGAACTCCACACCTGCCTCTGCCTCACCCTGCTCACTCAGGGCTGGTGACCCCAGCCAGTTTAGCAAAGTGCAGCCTGAAGGCCAAATCCAGCCCACCGCCTGCTTTTGTAAATGAAGTTTTTTTTTGGAATAGAGTTACATTTATTTGTTAGAGACATTATCTATGGTGGCTTTTGTGCTACAACCGCGGAGTTGAGTAGTTGTAGCAGAGACCTGCAAAGCCTAAAATATTTACTGCCTGGCCCTTTACAGAAAAAGTTTCCTGACCCCTGGACTTGAGGAATCCCTGCCTTGAGGCAGCAGGGCTGCTCCCAGGGGAGATGGAATATAAACCACCCCATGCCCACGAGTTGGCCTCTTCAGACCTGCGCCTCTCAAGTGGAGAATCTTAGAAACAGCCAGGGGTATCTCTGTACACTAGCCCTCCTCTGGGCCTAGGGTAGTCAAGTCCCTTCTTCCTGGGCAGCTTGCTCCGGAATTACCCACAAACTGGCCAACAGGAGGGATGACTATGCCATCAACAGAAGATGCCTGCATCCTGCCCTCCATTGCCAGAGGGCAGCTCCTTGAGTGTGTCCCTTAATTTCCAGGCCATTAAATCAAAGCCTATCTATTTGAGTGCAGGTATCACAGAGGAGAGGTGGTTCACTCCAGCCCTTCTTTGCAGACTTCTGCCTCATAGCCAAAGCTCTCCTGTGGTGAGGCAAACTGTTGTGATGCCCATGAGGGACACAGGGCACAGAGCCTGGCAAGGAGCGGGTGCCAGTGAATAAACACTGCCAGATTATGGTGACTATTGCCATAACAGCCAGTGCCCTCCTCACGCTAGGGCCTATTCCTGGGGAGGTTGGAACCCAGACTTTCTCCCCAGGTGTCTTTTCACCAAAGGTGACCACCGTCTTCATGCACTCAAAGATTGGCCAAAGCTTTATGCTTTCAGATTTTGACTTGTGGCAAGCACAGTTCTAACATGGCCCCCAAGATTCCCACCTTTGGGCACACATGGCCCGTATGTTCTCCCCTTGAGGATGGGAGGTCCTATTCTCCAAGGGAGGGATCACAGGCCATCGATCAGATTTGGAGTGGGAAGAAGAGTTAAGTTGTGGCACATGCAGAGTTGGAAGTGCCTGTGGGACACTGGGGTGAAGGTGGCAGGTGCTGAGTCCATTACGCTGATGGCAGTGAGTGCTGCAGAGGCAGCCACCCTCCCTGATGCCTATGGGCCTGGACTTAACCATTCTGAGCCTCTGCTTTCCCTGCCTGTGTCGGGCTAACTCAAGGGAAGCATCTAGAAGCTGCCTGGCACTTGCTCAGTGCTGGAGCATGGTAGCTGTTGTGAGATGCCCGTCTGGACCGCAAGAGAGAGTTTCAGGCCAAAACTTCGATTTGTGAGTCATCAGCAAAGATAGTAAGTGAAGTCTTTGGGACAAATAGGGTCATGGGGGTGAAAGTATCCTCATTCTTAGAATTCCTTCCTCACATGTCTCAGTAATGCTGAAATAATAAAAGAGGTCGTTTGCTTTACAGTCCCAAATATAAAAATTGAATGCCATCATTTCTGTCTTGTTGGTCCTTCTCCCAGGATTTTAAATCTGGACTTGCTTCAGATTTCTACACTTATTGAGGAGCATCAAGGGCAGCACTTGGCCTTTGAGTTTATGTACTACTATTCCCCAGCTTCTGTTCTTTGCATCCTGACTCAGAAGCCTCAGAGAAGCCCGCTGGGGTTTTTGTGGTGTTCCTGGGCCACTTACAGTGGGGGAGTTAAGGGTGCCTCTCACAATCCAGCTGCACCTCACAGGGGAAGGCCAGGGTGTAAAGAGCTGTGTCCACAAGCTACAAAAAAGCCTTAACAGTTGCAGTAGGAATAAAATGTCATCTTTGAATCTGATGTATATGCGTGTGTGCACACACATGCAATACATATACACATATACATATGTGCACATGCACATACAAACATATGTATACATGCATTCATGTGCCCACATAATTTCCCTGACATAGTAGCTGTCTCTGCATATCAGCTCTCCTATTTTGAAATTCTCATTGGTCATAACTCAGCCATCTCCAGTATTCTGCAGGGCATCTGCCAGGCACCCAGTTGCGTGCCCGCAATAAGCCACAGCCAGGGAATGTGCCCCTTTGTCCACACTGCTTTAGACTCAAAACCTGGAGAGGGTGATAATTTGGGCTTCACAAAGTTTTGAGATCCGCGTTGGGTGTGGGCTAATAAGCTGCACTAACTCCTAGGTGTGCAAAGAGGGTTTTCTTCAATTATAAGCAAATGCAAAATATCTCAGCTAAAGTAAAATCCTAGTGGGTGTCAGCATTTGCTAGAGCAGCATGGCTAGGTATGCAATGTATAGAGAAATGGCCAAAAATGGCACAGGCATAGTTGGAGTGCATTCTCGCCAATCAAGAGATACACCCAAATACGTAGAACCAGAGTCAACGTTACCCAGCATTTGAACGTGAGCCATAACAGAGGTATCAGTGAAAATCCCAGTAATGACAATAGCAGTCCCGTATTTGTCAAGCTCTTAGGCGCCCAGCACTTTACACCTGGGTTAGCTCAATTCACATCTCTTGGTGCATTTTTCGTTTGGGTACATGGTACTGTCTGGACTTCAGAAAATTGAAAGAAAACCTTTGCAAATTAAAGCAACAAAAGAATTTTCACCATATAAGATAAATTACTGAAATCAAGAGTCCCTGCAACGTCACCAGGATGATTCAGACACATTTAAACTCACAGCAGACAGGGTATTCATCCTCATACGTTTACTATGATGATACACTGTGGAAAACTGGTGGCCCTTAGACTTTCGTATTTGATTAATACTCAGCGTTTTTTCTGCCGGATCCTGCTCTCTTCGCACATTGCCTGTGTCTATAAGAAAACGCTGTGTCTGGTTTGGGACAGAGTCCAACTGTCTGCAGGCACAAAGAGGACCTGATACGACCCCTTCCTCCAGAAGGGGGTTTCCCAAGCCCCTGCACATTCTCCGCGTTAATCTAGGCTATTTCGAAACCTGGGGTTGTCATTGACACTTTTGGCATGGACTTTCCTTGTGAATCAGAAATGAAATATGCTGTTTTCCTGCCATATAACAAGAGCCTGCACTCCTTGCGTAAGAATGCAAAAAGCCATTTTAAAATGTGTGTGAACAGAGTTCTAAGTGCGGTGGGCTGAACTGGTAAAAAATAATATTCAGCTCAGCACTTTGGCAGAGATGATGATTATGAGGCAGACTCATTTGTTTACCTTCCCAGCTAGAGAAGACACGTGGAGGCAGCAGCCAAGAGGAGGGTCTAAGTTGGGAATAGGGAACAGGGCTTGGCTCCGGTTCTATTGATTTTGGCAAAACTGCCACATGAAAAATTATGCCTCAGATAAAAATAAATTATAATCTACAAGTATTTGAATGAGAAGGGTTCCCTGTGAAAACTTCATAAATGAATGCTAATTCAGTTACCCATTTGTAGCCATGAAACATAAGCAGTCGTGTTATTCTGAGGAGCTTGTTTTGGAAAAGATTGTACAACCCATGAAGCAATTCTTCACGAAGTGCATAAAAATGTCAGCTTATGTATAATTTATACAGCCGATGTTAGTTACGGTCTGTTTAATAGTATTTAATGCTCTCATATGACATCATTCTTTCATTTACCAATTGGAAAAAAAAATAAAAAAAACAATCAAAAACATTTTATAGAGTAAGAAATATGCTTATTGAATTTGATTAAAATTGTAGGAGGTGATAAACAGATTCACTGGGGGAGGTATCTTTAAAAGATTTTTGAAAAGAGTTATGGTGGTGGAGCATGTACAGTCTTTACTCTATGGTTATTTTAATCATAATTTACTTACTGCGTGTGTGTTATCTAATGTGCTGCTAATGTGCCTTAAGCAATTCATTTTGCCGACAGCACAGTAAATTGCTATATAGCCTTGGCCCTTTATTAGTAGCAATGATTAAATCCAGTTTTAGTTGTACTTACTACATTTTCTGCACTGCCTACCAGGCATCCCTGTGGCCAGGAGAGGAGTTGCTGCCTCCATCCTGAATCTCTCCATCCTTTAACCAAAAATCCATTCTGCACATTTTTAGCAAGCTAGACTTTACCTCTGTTTACACTAACTCTATTTTCCTACCATGTAGGATATTTTTGGTGCTGTGTGAGAAAGTAGGATAAAATATTTGAAAATGTTATATTAAATAAAATATAGCCCTTGCTTTTTCTCTATGCAGTAAAAGCACTGGATAAAAGAAAACCTACCCTTTCTGCTTTGTGTGTGTGTGTGTGTGTGTTTGTGTGCACGTGCCTGAATCCTAGAAGAAACCAAGCATTGACTTCATATATTATGGGACCAAAGCATTTGCCTATGTTAACTCTGTGGGTGAATTCTTATAAGTACCTGTATTATTTTAGCCCACAAAGCAAGCCGGAGTGCAATTTTCGTGAAATGGATTATAGAAGATGAAGTTACAAACTCGTATATATCATGAACGCTGGCCCACAGTTTTCAGTTTTACATGTGAGGGTGGGTAAAACACAGATTTAGTTTCCAGGCCCTCAGTTCACACACTAAACCTGTGCAATGTGTCTAAGGCCCTCATTCTATTTGCAAGTGGATTTCCTTGCTTCCACATTTGGGTTTGATCCAGGGGCCTGTGCTTAATCTGCAGAAGACATTTTGCAAGTTTGACCTGGAATCACAGAATGAGTCCTGCTGAAAGCCGGCCATGCAGACCCAAATCCAATCCTGATGCTTCCTGGAAGAGGCTGAGTCTCTGCATCTGGTGAGACAGACTTCTGGGAAATTGGAGGGTTCACTTTCTTACCCCAAAGCTCAATATCAGGTAAATCGGCTTGCATTGTAGCTGCCTGCGAGGCCCTAAGAAAATGTCTCCCATGCAGTGGTCCTGGAGGTCACCCTTGGCTGACAGGCATCTCAGGGTTTTATGAATTGGCTGACAGGCATCTCAGGGTTTTTATGAAGGCTTTTCCAATATCTTCCCTGGTCTGGTGGTAGTGCTATCTTTTGCACTAGGAAGAGAGAAGGAGACATATTCAAGTCATTTTCCTCCTGTCCTAAGAGGCACCCCGGTCTCATTTCTAATGGTGGTACCGTGTTCCATGGCAGGAGAGATGGTGCTGGCAAGCTCTCAATCACTCCTACCCCTCTGCCATGCTGGCTGCCTTTGCAAAGCATCCTGGACCAGGGTGACTTCTATTGTCTTGGCTTGTCTATGTCCATCCTAGGCAGAGCTGGGGAATGGACCCTCTCGGTCTTATCAGCTGCTGGAAGTGCTTTCCGGTTCACCTTTGTCCACTTCTCTCTCTCTCTCTGTCTTTCATCTTTTTCCTCCATCCGGTCTAGGCACTTGGCAGCTGCCAATGAAGGGCTTCCCACTTCCTGGGGAAAGTTCCCTCTGCCCTATTTCTCACCATGACTACTCTCGGCTTCTCCCTCCCTTCTTTTTCTCTGATCCAGATGTTCCAGTACTGAATGTCATTCCTTTTGGGTCCTGCTGAGTGCAAATTTGGAAATGTGGGCTAATGGGAGATGCTGAGTTAATGGGCCTCCCCTCCCATGTAATGCTTCTCAGAGCTTTTCAGACATGCGACTCAGCCTAAAGGAGGAAACTGAAAGGTGGGAATTTCTTGCTCAGTGTCAGGCCTTGAGTGAGGGAGAGATTTTGACAAGAGGACCTTCAGTTCTCTTGAACTCATGTTGTAGATGCGACCACCCATGTCTGCCACCAGGGAAGGGGAGGGGAGACACGGAGCCCGTCCACAGCCTCCGACACCTCCCACTTCTTCTTTTACTTCTCTAGCTCTGTGGACGCTGCACAGGGCCCAAGCCCAGCACACCTGTGTGTTCAGGGTGTGAAGTTTGGACAGGCTCTGGATGAGTCTTCAGCAGCATCTGAGCTGTGTTCGAGCCCTACTCCTCAGTCCACCTAGCTTTGTGATCTTGGGGAAGGTGCCTCATGTTCGCTTGCCTAAGCAGCAGTGATGGTGATGTCAGCTTCCCAGGGAGCTGTGGAGGTGAAACTGAGGAAGGCAGCTCAAGCACATTCCCAACTATTGACTGATACATACATATGATATACATAGCCTGATAAACTGGGGAGGTTGGGAAGGCAGAACATCCGGAAGGAGCCTCAGAAACAGCCCCAACTATGGTCCAAAACATCATGTGGTGTGAGTCTGCTGTATTTTGTAGCTGACCATAGAACATGGAAGGGATTAAGAGAAAAGCCAGTGCCAGTCAAGATGTCAGATGGGAAGATACTGAGTCTATCTAGCTCTGGGAGTTGCAGATGAGTAGGGAATCTGCCTTTGAGTCTCCAACTCTTTGGCTTTCAGGCCTCTGTGCTGTTGCTTTTTTTTCTTTTTTCTTTTTCTTTCTTTTTTTTTTTTTTTGTGAGACGGAGTCTCGCTCTCACCCTGTCACCAGGCTGGAGTGCAGTGGCTCAATCTCAGCTCACTGCAACCTCTGACTCCCTGGTTCAAGCGATTCTCCTGTCTCAGCCTCCAAAGTAGCTGGAATTACAGGCATGCGCCACCAGGCCCAGCTAATTCTTGTATTTTTAGTAGAGACGGGGTTTCACCATATTGGCCAGGATGGTCTCGATCTCTTGACCTCGTGATCTGCCCGCCTCAGCCTCCCAAAGTGCTAGGATTACAGGCATGAGCCACTGCACCCGGCCTGTGCTGTTGCTTTTAAAATGCCAAGATACAGCCTCTCCAGGGACGGTTGAAACCTCAAGAGACAATTTAATTCTTTTGGGTAAATTACCGAGAGAATTACCAAATCCATCTGATAATTTTGGAGAGTGCCTTGAACAGATCCACCCCAGATGGTAGCACTAAATGGGTCTGGAAGCCATGGCCCTCCCTGGGGCCGCCCTGCCTTGTCTCCGTCATTAAAGCACTCACCCACACTTCCAATTGAGGTAAACCAAAATTGCATGGAAAACCCAGAATGAAACTTTGCTTCTTTGTCATTTTAACATCTCTTCATTCTGAAGATCAAAGCCGCTGTCCTTTGGAGTGATTACTTGACTAATTGCATGGATATAGCTTAGACCCAATTAATAGTTAAATGGCTTTGTACTGTTGAAATTACAACTTCTCCAGGCATGGGAAAGGAAAAATGACTGTGGCCAAGTCTGGTTGCTATAATATTGATATCCTTCATGAATAGTAAAAAGATTGCTTTTTTTTTTTTTTTTAACTTTCTTTGGTTAAATTGATCTCTTTTCTACAGGGATTTATAGAAACGGGTAGCTTATAAAAACAGCCTAAACAGTGGCTGTTGGGGATGAAATAGAAGTGAAAAGAAGTAATTCCTCCTGGAAATCCATGAAGCAGCAAGAAGTACCCTCACAGAGGAGGTTCATAGAAACTTCAAATACTTTGTCTTCTTTTTACCTGGCCTTAGAAGTTAAAAATGTTTGACGGTTTTTTTCCTGCCCATGTTCTCTACATTTCCCTTCTAAACAAAAGCATATGATGTATTTTGGTAGGGCCTTCCTGTTGTCAGATGTTTAATTTTGTGTGGTCCATCCAGAATTGCCCCCATTAACAAATTCCTAGTACAGTAATCCGTCTAAAACGAAATCATTTCCTGGAACTTCCCCCACAGCATCTCCGTTCTGCTCTCTGGCCTGGTGGGCAAACCCACTGATACTCCTGAAGGAAAACAAGGACCCTGAAATAATCCCTGTGACAAAGGACTTCAGCATCACTTTGGATAATGGTCTGCAAACTGCATTTACCAAGGAAGAGAAAAAAGGCATCTTGTTCCCCCATGTTGAAAGGTAGACAACTAACAGCGTATTTTTAATTACCCGAATGCTTTAGCAGGGAAAGTAGTCAGTTTATAGTTACCTTCAATATGTAGACTACAAATTATTAGTGCATGAAAATGGCATCCAAGTTCTGTTGCTGGGTCTAGTAATTTTGGATATTTTCCATGCTATTACTGCCTGCTCCATATACCTTTACTGGCTCTTTTTGAAATTAACTTAATGGCACTCTGCAGAAATGGACTGCCTACTGAGAGTGAGCGTTTGCCTGCAAAGATGGGCCGAGTTCCCACTGAGAAGCACTGATTTGGCACAAACAGAGAAATGCTTTAGCATTAATTTACTTGAGTATCAAATTATTCAAAATAAATAATTAAAGTCTTTTCAGGAGCTGGAGTCAATATTTGCTTTCAATATTTTGGGTCCATTAATGCGTATCCCGTATTGAAGGGTCAGCCCCACCCAGGTCTCCCGCTACAGCAATACATTCCAAAGCTTGCCACAGGTTTTTCCCTTCAGGCATCAAATGTCGTTTCCCTGTCCTGAAATTTCTCTGCCGCCCCCGTTAAGCTCATCTGGAGAGCCGTCATTCCCCCACGGCTCCTTTCAGCAGTGTGGGATGTCCTTCTTCTTTCTCTAGCCTGATGCCTGGAGCCCCACTCCCAGCGGGGTTTCTCTGTGGAGACAGGGACCCTGGGGACAAAGGGTGTGGGAGCAAGAGGCTGTCTGATCCCAGGGAGACTGGAAAACATGTTAAGGTCACGCTGGGGAGACAAACCCCTGAAGGCCACGCCTAGAGCTGTGGTTTGACCTAGTCCTTGATCAAATGAAATTGCATCTCTAGGAACACCACCAGCACTTGCCCTCCCTCAGGAATCAAACTGCATCTCTAGGAACATCACCCAGCCTTGCGCTTGCTCAGAAGCTCCCCTTCCTCAGAGTCCCTGGGATTCCAGAGTAGCTGGGCTTGGGTTTTTAAACATTGCTTCCAGCATGGGGAGCATATGGTCTCCCAAGTGATTGTGTAAGAGGCCACAGAGTAGCTCAGGCCCAGTGGTTCCTCTTTATGAAGAGATGTGGCTGTTGCTCACCTCAGCCCACTGTGTGTATGTGTGTGTGGACCCTGCAGCAAATGGTTAAATGCTTGACATGCAAAGACGTGGTTGTCTTATATTATTATTTGGGGGACATTGGTGAGGCAACTCAATTCTTTGAGATTGGATGCTCTGAGTATCTTGGTTGACCCATTGAGCTTGTGCTAGGAGAAAAGTGTTATGAATATTTCTTTAATTCGCTCTCTCTCCCTTTTCCCACCTCCATTCAGAATCACACAAGGACCCAAAGAATCACAGCGAGAAAAGAGAAAGCATTAATTCTATGAGGGGCTCTCCAGTCACCCTGCATAAAGGCAGAACAATTTCCATTTGAAAAGGACAATTGTTAATGAGCTCTATTCTCCTGGCCTATCACCCCACAAGTGTGAGGGCTGCTTTGAAGTCAACACAGTGTCTATTATGGGTGAAATAAACCCCTTAGAACAAAGGGCAGTTCAAGTACGGACTCGTGGATGCTGATGGCACCTGCCCACCCTCAATCCAGTCCCACTGCCGCTCCCCATCTGATGACGACATGGAGTCCTTAAGACACACATGTCCTTGAGCTTCATGGGATTGAAGACAGTGCCTCCCCTGGGACTGCTGCCTACCCGAGACCCCTGGCAGCTATCTCATAGGTGAAAAAACTCCCCAAACAGAGGCCTCTCATTGGTGAATAAACTCCTTTCTTCATTGTTTTCAGGTTTTAGAGATCCTCGGGTAAGGACGGTTTAGTTTCATCAAATTTTTCCTTTCCTAAAATATTTTATTCATGGAGAAAATAACATAGCTATATATTTGGTAGACGAGCCTTTTTGGCCACATCTGAAATGAATGCTTGCTGCCTGTAAGTTCAGCAAATAGCAATGAGCAGCAGTGATTGGAGAGCATGGTCTCTATCTCCACCTCTTTGAGCAGGAGGAATTTGGCTTCAGAGGCTAATCATTTTAGGCATGGATTTCGTTTAGATATCACTACAGTATCAGGGACACTCGGAAGGCAGGGAAACATACAAGGTTCTCTGCCCAAAAGGAAAAAGAAAGAACATGGGATTTCCCCCAGCTCAAATCTGAGCCAGGAAGGATGGTTCCACTCTGCTAAAATCCCCCAGCCCCGTCCTGCCTCAGCTGCTGTTGGCACTGCCTGGGCACTCATAGATGGTTGTGTGTGTGCAAGCCATTGTGAGCCATGGGTCTAAGGTTCCACCTGTACCCTGTTTGCTTACTCATGGAACACTCAGATTGCCCCCAGACAGGCAGGATGGTTTTGAGGATCAAGTCAGTAAGAAGCTGGAAAAATAATTTTTGTGGCATTTTTAAAAGTGAATTCATAGAATTTGCAATTTCACACCCCCTTAAGTTATATATAAAAGAGGAATACTAATAACTCTACAGATACGGAGAAAGGTAAAGGAATCACTCCTAAGCCAGTGTGCGTCTTGTCGTGAAGGTGGAGCAGTGTGTTCTATTTGGAGCCCTGAGTATTTTGTGAGCTCTCTATTTGCAGCATGAAAAGCAATGTTCTTTATAATTTAGATACAAGTGGGGGTTTTCCTTACTAAACTGTAGACAAGTTGTATTTTAACAATGACTCAAAAAGCCGCACCTCCTAGCAGTACCCTGTCACCAAGACATTTCTTCCCTTCTGTAGAGCTAATAATATGTTGTAATTGTCTTTGATAAATGGACTTACTCACATTTCCCATACGCTATTATGTGAACCCCTGGCCTTCTCTTCTCAGGACCAAAGAATCACAGATCCTTAGGCAATACCGTGTTTTCCTCCAAAACTTTAATTGAGGATGAGACCATCACTGAGGTTTCTGTGTTTGTATCAACAGATGTGATATGGTGCATCCTTCATCGTGAGTTTCTTCTGCTTTCTATATTCTTCATCACCTCTCTCCTTCAACCCTGAATAGGTGGGATAATTTTCTGATGTTCTTAACAAGAGCTTCACCCATTCTGGTGCTAACAACATTTAATGTCATTGCATTTCTCCTTGTTGAGCCAACAGAATCCTACTTCATGCTCATTGTAGTCACAACATTGCTAAAGCCAACCACTGTTCTGACTTCTGTCCTCATAGATAAGTTTTGCCTGTTTCAAAATGTTATGCAAATGAAATGATGCATTCTCTACTCCTTTGTCTTTGGCATCTGGCTTCTCTATTTCCATATGATTTCTGCAAGATTCATCCATGTTGTTTTATGTAGCAGTAATCCATTCTTTTTCATTGTTGTCTAATATTCTACTGCATGAGAGAATCAGAACACATTCATGTATCCTGCTGTTGATGGACATTTGTGGGGTTTTCACCCAGCTCTTGGCTATTACAGATAGTACTGCCAAGAACATTCTTGTGCATGTCCCCTTGTGAGTAATATGCATTTCTATTGGGTATGTATCTGGAGGTGAAATTGCTCGGTCATAGACTATATGAATGTTCTTTGTTATCAGACACTGTCAAGTAGATTTCCAAGTGTCTGCATCACTCATCAGCAGTGGGTATGAGTACTGGTTACTCTACCTCTTGTCAACACTTGGAATTGTCATTTTTTTCCCCTTTCATTCTGGTGAAAAGTGGTATGTTTGTAGTTTTAAGTTACAAATCTCTGATGACTAGGTTGAACACATTTAATATGCTAATTATCCATTTGTTTAAACTATTTAATAAAATGAATAGCAGCTCTTTTTTGGGGTTTTTTTAATTGGTGTTCACAGTTATCTTTAAACTAAATTTTAAAATGTTGTGGTAATTGTAGATTGAAAACAATTGAAAGAAATAATCTGGAGAGATTCTGTATACCCTCGACCCAGTTTCCCACAATGGCAATGTCTTTCAAAACTACGGTACAATATCACAAGCAGGATGTTGATTTTAACACAATCAAGACACAAAGCATTTCCATCACCCCAAGAGTCTCACATGCTGTCCTTTTGTTGCCGCACTTCCCACCCTGTTTCTAATCCCTTGTAACCATGACTCCATTTCTATAATGTTGTCATTTCAGAAATATTATATACATGGAATCCTCCAGGGTATAATTTTTGGGATTGACTATTTTGACTCAGCCCAATTCCTTCGAGCTTCATCCAGGTTGTGGTATCAATAGTTTGCTCCTTTCATTGTTGTGTAGTGTTCCATGATGTGGTTGTACACAGTTGGCTTAGCCATTCCCCTGTTGAAGAAGATCCAAGTGGTTTCCAGCTTTTAGCTATGAACATTCATGTACAGGTTTTCGTGTGAACCTATGTTTTCATTTCTCTGGGATAATGATCAAGAATTCAACTGCTGGGTGATGTGATAGTTGCATGTTTCATTATAAAGAAGCTGCTAAACTGTTTTTTGGAGTAGCTATATCATTTCACATTCCCACCAGCGATGGATGCATAATTCTGTTTCCTCGCATCCTCATCAGCATTTGGGGCTGTCCCCGTATTTGACTGTAGTCATTCTGGTAGGTGTGTAGGGATATCTTGTTGTGGTTTTAATTTGCATTTTCCTAATAGCAAATGACATTCAACATTTTGCTCTCACGCTTATAGGCCATCTGTATAGCTTCTTTGGTGAAATGTTTCATCGTGTCTTTTTCCCATTTCCCAGTTGCATTGTTGGTTTTATTGCTGTTGAGTTTTTTATATATTCTAGATACTATTCATTGGTCAAATGCATAGTTTGCAAATATTTTCTCCCACTATAGCTTATTTTTTCATCCTCTTACCAGGATTTTTCACAGAATAAATGTTTTTAATTTTGATGAAGTCCAAATTTATCAATTTTCCTTTTATAGATTATACTTTTGATTATTTTTAGAAAACTGGGTTGTCTATTTCTTATTTAAGTGTAGGAGTTCCCTTTATATCCAGGATCTAATTGTTGTATACGTGTATGGAAAATATTTTCTCCCACACTGTGCTTCCTTTTATTCTCTTAATGATATCTTTTAGCAAATATAAATTTTTGTATTGAATTAAGTTCAATGAATCATATTTTCCTTTATGATTAATGCTTTTTGTTTTCTATGTAAGAAATTTTTGCCTACCCGAAGGTTACAATGATATCCTCCCCTATTACCTTCTAAAAGCTATTATTGATTTGCCATTTACATTTACGTCTATGATTCATCTGGCAATGAGTTTTGTGTATGGTGGAAGATAAGTGTCAGGTTCGTTTTTTTGCTCATGGATATCGAGTCTCTAGAGCACCATTTTTTGAAAAGGCTATCATTACCCCCCACTGGCTACCAGAGGCATTTGGTGATGTATTAGGTTTAAAGGTCATGCACACATGCGTATACCCATACATGCACACATACACATATATACATACACAGTCATGTGTTGCTTAAAAATGGGGATACATTCTGAGAAATGCATCTTTAGGTGATTTCATTGTGAAAGTCAGAGTGTGCTTGCACAAACCTGGATGGTATAGCCCACTACACACCTAGGCCATGTGGTTTATTAGCCTGTTGTTCCTAGACTACAAATCTATACAGCATGATACTGTACTGAATACTCTAAGAAACTGTAACACAGTGCTAATTATTGGTGCATCTAAACATTGGAAAGGCACAGTAAAAATACAAGATGGCGCAATGGGAAGTATGCATAAAGTGTTTTGGCTACACACTGAAGCCCAGTGACTGCCTCGAAGTAAAGTGGTTTTGTAGTGGTTTGAGATGCAAAGTGAACTTGCCACTTTTTTCATGGACTTCTATTTTTACTTGAAAAAAAAAAAAACACCTGTAATAGACAAGTTATAGTTATTCTAACTTGGGTATCTGACAGACATTTTTTCAAAAGAAGAATCAAATGAGTCTGTCATTTCAAGAAAAACCACCAAAAGCATTTATTGCTAATGATAAAATTCAAGGATTTAAGCAAAATTAAAAATTATGGAAAATGTGCATCTACCAACTGTCAGTCCACCATGCTGGTTTGCCTGAGACCATGGGATTTTCTGGGTCACAGAAGTTTCAGTGCTAAAGTTATAATAGTCCCAGGAATACTGGGAAGGTTGTTTCCACTAACTATTAACTGAACAGCTTCCTAGTATTTTAAGACTTGTATGATGAGATAGGTAGAGATATTAATGAATATAATTTTAAAATAATTGTATAAAGGCACATATAAACATTCACAAGATGTGCATAACTCACTTAGCCAATATTTTCCAAATAACCATTGCATTATGTTACAAAATGATGCATGGGTGAACTATCCATTTAATGTGCAAAACAGACCAATAGGTTTTAATGTAACAGCATGCAAAAGCTGTATTTATATGGATTCAGATTCACATTGCAATTAGCCTTTAGAAACTACACCTGCCAAATTTTAGTGTAGTATCAAAGAAGACCATACACAATTATTTGACAAAGACATTAAGATACTTCTCCTTTTTCCAACTAGATATCTGTATGAAGCTAGATTTTCTTTATATACTTTAACCAAAATAAAATGTCACAACAGATTGAATATAGCTGCAAATATGAGAATTCAGCTTTCTTCCATTAAGCCAGATATTTTGGAAATTTTCAAAAATGTAAGACAATACTACCCAATGCCAAAGCACTAGATATTCTGCTTTAGAATACATTTTTCTTAACATAAGATTACTTATGTTAAGATGTTCTGGATTTATTATTATTATTCTAAGATAAATTAATAAAAATTTAACAATTTCTCAGGTTTAATTTAGAATATAGTAAATAAAAATGGATGTTAGCCACATAAACAAAGGTTCTTTGGAAGCTTTACTAACTTTTAAGACTACAAAGAGATTTTGAGACTAAAACATTTAAATACTTTTGGCTTGCATTATCATTTTTTAGACTTTTTGTTTCTAGCATGTGCATGTAAGGCTACACATTTCTGTCTAGGCACTAACTTTATTTGCAAATTTTGGTATATATTATATATTGTATACATTATTATTTAGTCCAAAATATTTTCTAATTTTCATTATAATTTCTTTTTTACCATGCTTTTATTAAAAATTTCATTTCTTAATTTCCAAATAATCAGAAAATAATTTCTTATTAACCTTCTGTTATTGATTTCTAGCTCAATTCTACTCTGGTCATAGATTATATTATGTATGATTCCAGTTCTCTGAAATTTGTTGAGACTTATTTTATAATCCATCATATAGTCTACTTTAAAAAATGTTTTATGTGCTCTTGCAAAGAATATATATCCAGCAATTGTTGGGTACAGTGTTCTATATGTTAAATAAGTCAGATCTGTTCATTGTGACTTTCAAATCCTCTATAAACTTACTGATTTTCTTTTTTCTGCTTTGCCTACCTTCCACTGAAAGAGGTGTGCTAACATCCCCATTTAAATTTGTGGATCTCTGTGGCTTTACTTTTCTTTCTTTCTGTTTTGTTTTATATATTTTGAGGACATTTTATTAGATGAAACAAATTTAGGATTGTTTTATCATACTGCTGAGCTGTCCGTTTTATCATTATGGACTATCTCTCTGTATTTCTAGTAATGCATTTTGCCTTAAAGTCTATATTAATATAGGCTTATTAGTCTTCTTTGGGCTGGTGTTTGCATAGGATCTCTCTTTTACTTATTTTCATTGTTTTACTTACAATTCAATTTTGTTCTTGTAATCAAAACAAGCGTCATCTAGCATATATGTAAGCAGCCTATAGTTAGGCTTTAACAATTTATTTAAAAGAAAATATTAGTCTTCTAATTAGCATATTTATTCCATTTACATTTAATGTAACCTTTGGTATGAAGAGATTTTATTTGACCTCTTATTCTTTGGTATTCATTCGTTTCTTCTATTTTTCTCTCTTCTGACATCAGCCAATTTAATTACCATTTATTCTTTAATTTTCACCCTCTATGGACCCACCTCGGTCTGGGAAACTTGTACATTTTTGACTTCTTAGAGTCAACCTCAGTTTAGTTCTTTTTCCATTTCTCCAATGGTGCAACTACATTTAACTACATTTATTTCCCCCTTCTCTTTTATGCTGTTGTTGTTTTGCATTTTAATTCTATATATACTTCAAACTCTCCACATATTATTATTATTGTTTTAAGCAATCATTATTTCTTCAGATTTGCCTCCACATTTCTTCTTTCTGATGTGCTTTGTTTATTCCTACCTTGCTATGCCTCCACTTAGGACCATTTGTCTTGTGCCTGAGTAATTTGTTTTACCATTTCTTTTGGTGTGAGTCTACTGGAAATGAACATTCTAATTTTTTGAACCTTATGTGTTATTTTTCAAAGGATATTTCAATGAGCATATAATTCCTAACTTAGCAATTATTTACTTCCAGTATCTTGAAGATTTCTTTCCACTGTTTTTTTACTTTTTCATTTCTTTTGTGAAGCCAGCCGTCCATCTTCCTCTAACATTTTTCTGTCTTTGATTTTCAGCAGTTTTTACATGAAGTGGTTTTCGTATTTATCCTTTTTGTGGGTTCATAGAACATCTTGACATTCTTCTGTCAGAAGTAGAAAATTCTCAACTAACATCTCTTCAAATGATGCTTTTATCCTAATCTTCCCATTTACCATATGTTAGACTTTTTTCCATATCCCAATTACCTCTTATGCTGTTGACAGTGTTTTCCAATCTTCCCCTCTGTTCCCATTTTAGAGATTTCATACTGACCTGTCTATCAGTTCAATTATCCTCCTTTCTGCTCTCTCTAATGTTCAACTGAGTCAGCTGATTGAATTTTTACATTCTGTCTTACATTTTCCACTTTGATTCCTTCTTATGGAAGCCACTTTGGTGGGGCAGCTCTCTATTTTTCACCCATTTTCTTAAACATGTTTACTGGAGTTATTTTAAAGTTCATGTCTGATTACTCTGACGTCTGGATCACCGGTGAGCCTGTTCCTATTATCATTTTTTCTCTTGATTTTTTTGATAATTTATTTCTACTGCATGTCTTGCCCGATATTTTAAAATTGAATGCCAAAACTTGCATGTAAAAATGCAATGGTAAAGACCCTGGACACTGTTATCATTTTCTCCTTGAGGGGGATGGAGTGCGGGAAGATGGCCTTGGCCCTTTCAGGCTTCCATCTGGCTTTGGAAGGGGTGACCTATTTTGGGTTGCCCTTGCTCCTGGGCTGTGTTCCTTCAGGAATCTCAGCTAAAAGCGTGCAGTACTTACCAGGGCCCCTCCTTCTCAGTGGGCTCTGAACTTCCATTTTTGTGTCCCCAGGGCTGGGAGCCTGCCAAAATCCCTGCTTAGCTTTTAAGCCTCTTAGCAGCTGCTTTCCTCTGGGTTTCTCTTCCTCTTGCCCTGTGTCTGGGAACCTCAGCATTAACAAATGCCCCAGGGGGAATTGGGCGCAGAATATCAGGCTCCCTTCTCTACGGGTTCCCGTTACACTAGAAGCTTGGCCCTTCATTTTCTGGCTGTACAACACTTTACTTTTTGTCATCTCAGCCCATTGAGACTTTTCTAGGTTCTCCCATTTTTCCCGTCAACTCTGTGCCCTGTGCTGTAAATTGGCATATTCCCTAGTGGGAAAAAAGCATCCGTGAGTGAGGACTCATCTCAGCGCTTCCTCTTCCCTCTGGGATCTCGCACCCTCAAGTCCTGCCTGTCTTGAGTGGTCTCCAATGTCTTCAAACAGATTTTTTTTTCTAGCTAGCTTTTACAGTTGTTCTCAGTGGCAGGATCACTCTGCTACAAGCTACCCTGTTTCAGCCAGGAATGCCAGACGTGTTCATTACTTTATAAGAGTTTCCCAAAATTCCCTTTAAATTCAGCTTTGGACTCTTTCCAACCCTAGGGGCTAATACTGGACTTGGAATGTTGTTCCTGGGGGAGGACAGGCTGGATTTATGCTGGGGCTTGATATTTGAGAAAGGGTCATATCCTGTTTGTTTTTCTGTGGATTTTCTTTCACTGATTGAAATATCCATTTATACCTTTAAAATGCCAAGCTAGGCGTTACACTTATTCCGAAATGGGCTGGTTATGTGTCGGGATCACAACCTCCATCTCAGGTGGAAAAAGAAGAATTGCAAGCATTTTCTCTTGGAAAAATTAGATCTGGAGATACTGGGGCCCCTAGCACGGGCTCTGGCATGGTTGGGCATCTGGCAGGTTTACCAGCAAAATGTGCTCTGGCCTTCATGAGCAGCCCAGCAGCCTCATTTTTCCTAACTTATCATCCAGGTTACTTCCTGGGTAACCTCCACACTCAATTCTACCCAGGTGGGAGAGAAGGAGAGCGCAGATCTCCTCGGGCGACTGGTGCCTTTGGTTTGGGGCTCTGCCTGCAAGGCCCAGCTTGGTTTAAACTGCATGCACCATCTTGGTGATCTGCTTTGGATTTTAACTGTCAAAACAAACCAGTTCTGGGTCATTACCCACGGTGCCAGCCAGAATTATGATCCTGGCGGTTTCTCCCCAAATCTCTGGCTCCCAAACAAATAGGCCCCAGATCTTTGCTTCTGTGTGACTCTGAGCATTTTAAAGCCTGTGCTTTCTTACACCAGCCAAAGTTACCATAATAACAAAGCTCTGTGCTTATTTTCCAGCTTTGTCTGTTCTTTCTCCTGGCTCAAAGGCTGTGTTGTGGTTGGCTCCATCCCATGGCCTTCTTTCATCTTGAGCTCCTGGCACCGGGTGCTGGAACAAAGTTGGAGTTGCCACTTAAATTTAGGAAGCTGGGAGGTATGAAGTAAGGATGGGTTCCCTTAGAAAATGCTCATTTTGCCCAGTTTGCAACCTGAAGTCGCTGACTGATGGGGTGTTAAGCTCATGGCACCCCCTGGCAGGGTCCTCGGCATCTCTGCCTTGCACAGAGCCCTTTGGCATTTGGAGTGGCCTTTGGATTCCCTTCCCAGAAGGATCTTTTTCATCTGTGAAATGAAATCGAACATTGAAATGCGGTTGTCATATAGGAAAATAACCAAATAGATGGTATAGATGATATAAGAAACATGTGATATGCCCTTCTTTAACACATCCCAGAGCTAGTCTGTGGTGGGCAAAGAAACCACCTTTTCAGAAGAAATGTGAGAATTGCTGACATTTCCTGGTCATAATGTAGTTGTTGCAGATACCTCAAAGCCTCTCTCGACTTCTATCACAACACGCTGCTAATATCGCACTCAGAGGGAAAGGATACGTCACGCTTCTGTCGTGTTTCCTGAGTTTGGGAATCCCCTAGTACTGTCTTGGTTAAAACCTGAGTAGAGGTGGCTGTGCCCGAGGAGGGAATTTCAGTGTCTGCACGTGGAACAGCAGCAGGTCAGCTCTTGCAGCATGTTCAAACTTAGCTGGCTCCTCTGGCCATGAGCCCAAAGAGCAAACTTCATCCGTCAAGCATTTATCAAAAATCTACTACTTTATGCCTTCGCTTGCTGGTCCAAGCCACTGGGTGCTACCTGGACCTTCCAGGTCTCTGAGTCTACACAGTGCAGTGTCACTGCCAGGCCGTTTAGGCAGTGGTTTCAGAGCCAGTGTGCTCGCTGCAACAGCCAGAGTCACTAGGGTCCCGTCCATCACAGTCACCCTCCCTTAGGGTACAGTCCTCTCAGCCTGCAAAAGCCCGGTAGGTGCACCATTCCAACCCGTGAGGCATCTCCTTTCCTCCTGTGCATGCACACTCACACACAGACACACACACACCTAGACACAAATGCACTCAGAAACACACACACGGACACAACACAGATACACAGACACACACACAGAGACACACATATAGACACAAACACACACACACATAGATACAACACAGACACACACACCCACAGACACACACACACAGATACAGACACACACACATAGACACAACACAGACACACACACCCACAGACACACACACACAGATACAGACACACACACATAGACACAACACAGACACAGACACACAGACACACACACACAAGTAGACACAACACAGACACACACACAGACACAGACACACAGACACACATACACGGGGCACACACACAGAGGCACACAGAGGCACACAGAGACACACACATAGACATAAACACACACAGACATACACAAAGACACATATAGACCCAGACACAAACATACATAGACACAACACGGTTATACATCCACATACACCCACAGACACAAACACATACAGACACAACACAGAAACAGACACAGACACACACACATAGATACAGACATACATAGACACATGCAGAGACACACACAGATATACAGACAGACATACACATACACATATACACAGACACAAACACACAGACACACACATAGACACTAACACATACACACCAACACATTCAGATATAGTTGGTCACAGACACACACACACACATAGACACAGCACAGACACACATACGCAGACACACACTCACACAGATACATACATACACATACACCCAGACATATACATGCACAGGTACACACAGACACATATAGACACACACATCCACACACAGGCACTTGTATACACACAGACACACAAAATGCCACCAGAAATACACACACATACACACACTCACACCAACATACACACACAGGCACAGTAACACACATATGCACACACAGACATGTAGACACACACACTCATATATACAGACACATGCATACACAGATATATACACACAGACATACATACATACATACACTCATGCAGACACACTCAGACACGCAGGAGATGGAGAGAGATAGGGACTGGCCTGGTGGGAGACCATGAATGAACCGGACTCCCTAACCCTGTCCCCTCGGGGTGAAGGAAGGTCACCTCACCACGGGCAGCCAGGCAGACGCTTTGGAGTCGTGGGCCATCAGTCAACAGAGAATTCCAGCGTCTGCCCAGGGCGTCAGGGCGGGTGTTTCTGGAAAAGCCCCCAGACCCTTGAGAGGAAGTGGAATGCAGGTCTCGAGGATACTGCTGCAGGAACACTTGGGATGGCAGGGGTCGGGGCCTCTGGGCCCAGGAGAGCCTGTGCAGGGGCAGGGCCCAGGGAGGCCCAAGGCCTGAGGCCTGAGGCTGATGCAGGTCAGGGCGCCTGGTGATGTGGCGACTCCAGGGGGCCAGGCATGAGCTAACGGGGATGTGGGCTGGGGAAGGGGCCGCCGCAGATTGCCATGCCCCGACCCCCGAAGGAAACCTGTCACTTTGGTCATTTTGTGACCTAATTCCTAATTTTTGTAATAAACAAACCATTTTAACAATAGTAAAGAAAATTAAAACATCATCGACCACAAGCAAATTCTGATATCCTCATGACTCAAGCCACCCCTGACATTGTGGAGCTCAGAGCAAGAGTATATAAAGGCATCCACATGCTGCATGTCCAAGCATTGAAAAGTTATACATCAAACTAACCAGGCTGTTGCATAAAGTGTGATCACTTCTCCTCCTTTGACAAGCACGCCTCCAGAGGTTCCTGGAAGGCCGGGCTGGAGCTGAGAACGGCTGGCCTCCTTGGCGTTCGTGCCTGCCTGTGACCGGTGGGGAGGGATGGCTCCTGACCTGTGGACCACGCGTCTATCTCTCCACCCCAGACTGCATCGTAAATATTTTCTTTGTCTCTACATCGTTTTCAGAGTTAAAATATATTTCATTTGTTTTATTACCCTAGAAATCTATAATCATTGTAGATAAATAAGAACATACAGAGAATTACGAATAAAGAATTACTCCATATTCCCAGAACCCACAGATAGGTGCTATTAACATTTTGCATATTTCTTTTCAGAATGCTTATGATACATATTCATATACATATTTTTCTTTTCAAAAATAGAAATTCCCTGCAATTGTGGTTTTGTAGCTCGCTTTCTCTGTATTTACTGTATTTCAAATTTCCCCGGGTGAATACACAAATTTCTCCAACATTTTTCTTAATGGCACTTGGTATTTCATGGTATGGCTAAACAACAACGAGAATAATAATGTGATACAGGCTGGCTGTGTGCCATGCTCTGCACCTATTTCCTGGTATCGACTCTTCACAGTGTTTCTGAAAGGCAAGTGTTACTCTGCTCACTCTTTGGAAGCTCGGGCACCTAGGGGACCCAAATGTAGCATGTTTCTGAGTTTCTGATATTGTAAGTGATACCGTGTTGAGCTTGATGAACACAGGGCTTTTTGTACTTGTCCTAGTTTCCCTCAGAAATATTTCTAGAAATGGAATTCTAGGTTCAAAGACTATGCATGTTTTAAATTACCAACGGTGGGTCACGCCTGTAATCCCAGCACTTTAGGAGGCCGAGGCAGGCGGATCATGAGGTCAGGAGATCCAGACCATCCTGGCTAACACGGTGAAACCCTATCTCTACTAAAAATACAAAAAATTAGCCAGGCACGGTGGTGGGTGCCTGTAGTCCCAGCTACTTGGGAGGTTGAGGCAGGAGAATGGCGTGAACCTGGGAGGCAGAGCTTGCAGTGAGCCTTGATCGCGCCACTGCACTCCAGCCTGGGCGACAGAGTGAGACTCCGTCTCAAAAAAAAAAAAAAAAAAAAAATGCTTTTACCAATTTACGTTTTCACCCAACAACCTAGGAGAATTTCTCCTTCCTTCCACTGGGTTCTTGAGAACAGTGCTATGGCCATTAAAGGGCAAGGCGGAACAGAACAGGCAAACGAACCTCTCCTAGGTCTCCTAGGATAATGACAGGGAGGACACCACAGAAACAGCAACGTGGTGACACCTGCGGCCCCAGGTGAGCGTGTGCGCTCCTCTATTCACCACTTCTGTTTCTCTTTTGTGAATCGTCTTTGCCACAATACTGGCCCAATGTAGGGATTTATCTTTTCCTTATTGATACGTGAGTCTTTTCTTATGTCCAGGGTAATAACCATAGGCTATTCACACATCTAGCAAACATTGTCTCTCAATTTGCTTTCATTTTAATTTTTAATTAGGTATTTCCTCTTTTAGCAGTGTTTTCATCTTTATCCAGAGAAATCTCTAGTCATTTCTTCTGTTTTCTTATTTAGGCCTTGTGTTTGGAAAGGCCTCATTCAAAATGTATATATATATTTTTAAAAATCATGTATATGTATCCCATTTATTTATTTATTGAGACAGAGTCTCACTCTGTCATCCAGGCTGGAGTGCAGTGGCTCGATCTTGGCTCACTGCAACCTCTACCTCCCAGATTCAAACGATTCTCCTGCCTCAGCCTCCCAAGCAGCTGGGATTACAGGCACTTGCCACTGCACCTGGCTAATTTTTTTTTTTTTTGAAACAGTCTTGCTCTGTTGCCCAGGCTCAAGTGCCATGGCGCAATCTCAGCCCACTGCAACCTCCCCCCCAAGGACTCTAGCGATTCTCCTACCTCAGCCTCCTGAGTAGCTGGAATACAGGTGCCCACCACCATGCCCAGATAATTTTTGTATTTTTAGTAGAGATGGGGTTTCACTATGTTGACCAGGCTAGTCTTGAACTCCTGACCTCAGGTGATCCACACGCCTCATCCTCCTAAAGTGCTGGGATTACCGGCGTGAGCCACCAAGCCTGGCCTTATCCCTTTTATTATATAATACTATTTTTCATTTACTTCTTTATTCCATCTGGAGTTTATTGTTGTAAGATGTATCATAAAGATCTAACTTTTTTTTGAAAAATAGTTACCCAGTTATTTACATCATACATTGAGTAATCTAGTCCTCCTGCATACATTTGAAATAACTCCATTATTTTATTTTTAAAAAGAATTTTCTTTGTAGAAACAGGGTTTTGCTTTGTTACTCAGACTGGTCTTAAACCGGGCTCAAGCAATCCTCTGGCCTCAGCCTCCCAGCGTGTTGAGATTAAAGGCATGAGCAACCGTGCCTGGCCTCCATTTTTTTTTTTTTTTAATGTTTTCAGGGCTTATATTTTTAGTCTAAGTTCTTTGTGTAGCTGTGGTCATCTGGAATTTCTGGAGTCACATGGTTTGCTGCATATGACATGAATGTTAGTATACACTAATATGTGAAAGTGGAAATTCTTGTTTATTTTCATATTTCAAAGTGTTGTTTTTCTTGGAGGGATGTTTCATTGATTGTAATATTTACTTTTATCAGCTGCATTATATTCATCAATCAATATGTCAATTTTCTAAAGCATGTCTAAAAATAGCTTTAGCTTCTCTAGATTTCCCTAGAAGGACAGTTTTGCTTTTGTTGAATTGCCACTTGAAGATCTATCCCCAGGTGTCATCATTTGGAAAATATTCTAGTCCTTTACCTCATACTAAGCTGTGAAGCCAAAATTTCCTCCTCTTTTCCATCCATGAAAATACCGTTCGCCTTCCTCCTTGGCTACCATCAGCCTTTTTCACTGGGAAGTGGCTTTGAGTCCTTCTTGTCTTCACAGCTTCAGATCAGAGCTCAGTTGAGCCCCAGGTTCTGTGGGAGCCCACAGCTGTGAGCAGCTTCTCTGCAATGCCTATTTAGAACTGTGGATTGCCAGAGACTGTAGTGTCATAAGGGCCTGAATGTGTAGGGACTGTAGGCTTGGGGCCCTCCGTTGTGTCCTGTCCTGCATAACTAGGGGGTCAATAAAGGTCTTCATAATCTCGTGTGTTTGCTTAATAAAAGTTTGTTGAGAATGTGTTGAGCCTAAGAAAGCATAAAAAGGAAAATACAGGAAGTGGGGTCTCTCCTCCTTCTCAAATTCTAATGCTACTGAATCCTGCGATCTCTGCTAACTTAAGAGAAGCAGAAAGCAAATTTTATGTTTCAGCTCAGAATTATTTGGGATATATATTAGTCCATTCTCACGCTGCTAATAATCCCAAGACTGGGTAATTTATAAAGAAAAAGAGGTTTAAGGGACTCACAGTTTCACATGGCTGGGGAGGCCTCACCATCATGGCGGAAAGCAAAGAAAAAGACATGCCTTATGTGGTAGCAGGCAAGAGAGCATGTGCAGGGGAACTCCCATTTATAAAACCATCAGATCTCATGAGACTTATTCACTGTCACGAGAACAGCATGGGAAAGACAGGCCCCCAAGATTCAGTTACCTCCCACTGGGTCCCTCCCATGACTCGTGGGTATTATTGGAATTCAAGACGAGATTTGGGTGGGGACACAGTCAAGCCATATCAGAACAGAAAGGGGAGATGGAAAAATCCAGTATCAGAATGCCCTGCAAGACAGTGGAGTGAGAACTAAACCTACTGTGTGTTCGGTCTGGAGGTGCAACTCTCCTTGATGTAAGGTGGAATGCTGGAGTCCTTCCAGGAGCCCCTAGCAGCAGATCCTGCTTAGGTGCTCCCTGCTGGGCTCCTCAGTGGGCTGGAGTGCATGAAGTGGGGCTCTGCAGCCTGGGCAGCCTTTCCTGACTTTATCACTGGGCTCGGGGTGAAGGAAGAAGAAAAGGGGACTGCACCCTCGGGATAGAGTGGCCTTGGCGCTCCCATCACAGGTCAACGCTAAGCACCTCGACCTCAAGTGTCTGGACTGACCTGCCTTGCCTTTGGGTAATGAAGCCCATTTCTGCATCCCTTCTCTCTGCCTGGTTTCACAGAATTGCTCTGTTTTCCTACTGTTTTGCAAATGCATGAAAATGCCTAGAAATTTTAGTCACCATGTGAGTCTTTTTAATACAACTGAAAAGTAGGAAAGGATGTTTTTATTTCAAACAAATGGCATTGAGGCAAAATATGTTACATTAAGAAAGGCTAATTTTGTATTATTAAATATAATCAGAAACACAACGTGAGGCTCATCGTGTTGACATGGTGTGCCAGGTATCTCAACACCACTCAGCAGGCTGCCTTGTTTGCACACTGCTTAAACTTCCTCATCCATGAGTCTTTGCATGATAACCAGAATATTAAAAATATATTAAAAGTGGCCTCACGCTTCTCAGCAAATGCAAGTGTGGGTTACTGGGAGATGGCTCCCCTCAGCCAGAACTGCAGGCTCCAGAGGCACAGCAGCCACTCACAGGCTTTTAGGATAGGATCTAGGTGGAGCCGTAGACTGCTCTCTGCTGCACAGAGGATGGGACACACTCTCTGATCCAGACAGCGATTTCTTTGGTGGCAAAGCTGTAACTGCCTGTTGCTGACTCCCTGCCACCCCTGCCCCCAGGCATATCCTCAATATTCCCCCTACCCCTACCCCCACACCACTCTGGATGGTCCTGTAAGGTTCCTAAGAAAATTGGGGTAGGTAGCTACACAGGTAGTATTTTCTGGATGTGGGATCTGAGCTGATTTTCTACAAAAAGCAGGGATCTTGGGGGAAAGGAGAGCAAACCAAGAGACAGATAATGTTTTGCTCCCAGACAAAATAGGCCTCATAATCCTCTGTTATCCTTGCTGTTCTCTAAATAATAAGAGAGGCTCTGAGCTCTTTGTAAAAGCAGGTGTGATGGTCACCTACCTGGACCACAGGAGATGCCCAGCCCTGCTCCTGTGAGATGTCAGTCCCATGATTAGGTTACATTATTTGCTAAAGGTGAAGGGGTCCTGCAGATGGAATCCAGGTTTCTAATCCGCTTGATGTTGAATTAATCAAGGGTGATTTTCTTGAGTGGGCCTGAGTAAATCAGGTGAAATTCCTTAAAAGAGGACTGAGCCCTCTCTGCTGGCTTTGAGGAAGTGAATAGCCAGTGAGCTGATGGCAGGGAACTGTTGGAGCCTGTAGGTGCTTAGCGTGGTCCCCACTGACAGACAGCAAGAAAATAGGCACTGTATTCCTACAATCACAAGGAACTGAATTCTGCCAACAGCCACATGAGCTTGGAAGGGGACCCACTTGGAAGAGTACAGCTCCACTGCCGACCTCTTTATTACAGCCTGTGAGAGCCTGAGCAAAGGACCAGCTAAGCCACGGCCACTCTTGATGGTGAAATGATGAATATGTGTTGTTTTAAGTGGCTAAATTTGTGGTGATTTCTTAGTGAGCAATGGAACACTAGCGCACACAGGAAAGAGTGGCTATTTCCGTGCTTAGGAAATCTGTCTGTCTGTGCATTTCCAGGGTGACTGTTCTGCCGGACCTGGAGGGGTGTGTGGCACTGTGGATTTAATCACGTAGGAGGGGCCAGGAAGAGTCAAACGGCCCTGAGTGCACACCTTCCAGAGCCAGTGAAGTGACCAGTCACTGAGAAGCTCATGAGAGGCACAATGAAAACCAAAGGTGACTTGAACTGAATAAGGTTCCAGTGTCTCCTCGGAAGTGGTTCTGGTGAAACTGTCACTGGCAAAAACGTGCCATTTTAAAACCCCATTGTCTTGACTGTACATTGTGATTCATCATGACCGCATTTTTTTTCTGCCAAAACAAAGAACAAATGTAACCTCTACAAGGTAAAATTGGTCTTCATTTCAACTAAGTCAGGGGCCTCACAGTCTCTACATTTGTAATAAGATCTTAGTTTTCAAACTAAAGCTGTTTATTGGTGGCCTACTTTTTTCAGCGTATTATAGTAGCATGTCAATAAATTGAAGAATATTTCAGTTTGTTAGATTTCCCCAAGCATTCCGGAGAAATCCTTAGACGATTTGCCATATAAACTCAGTTAATTGCCTTATATAGTAGAGCTACGGCAACTATTTAGATATATCATATGACAGATATTCCTAAAGTACCAGAAAGACATATTTGTCAATACAGTGATGTATAAGATAATTATTTTTATTATGTGAATTGCTGAGTTGAAATCAAGATAATCTCAGTTGTACTAATGACTGGCATGGCCTTAACTAGTTGTCAAGAAATAAGAAGAAAAGGCTGTCTGGATTATTTTCTGATTCTTCTCAGTTCTTCCTCATGCCTGGAATATAAATCTCAGGGCACCATAAAATTGAATAAAAAAACCGTAAGTTTAAATTATTTTTTATTTTAAGCCAGGTAGGAGCATAATAGAAAAAGATCATCAAAAACAATGAGAAGGAATAATTGTTAATTTCTACAGTACCTTGAAACAGAAGCCCAAGAGAATAAATGGAATAAGGATACTATTAAAATTTCCTCTTTTATTATATCTTCTCTGCCAGAGTAATTGTTGCTGTGTCCAATATATGCAGGGGACAATTTACTAGCTGTTTTCTATTAGTTTTTAACATTAACATCTACAGAAATAAAATGAATAGCAAGCTTTCTTTGCTTAATTAAATGACTGACAAGGCATAGGTGTTGCTGGACCACATAATATCTAAAGCTAGGTGAGCCAAATGGAAGTAGCATAAGCAATGCAAACTTCCTCTTTTATTAAGTGAATATTGATGCAATATTATAGATTATTTTCAGGCTACCAGATAGAAAGGAACACGTGGTCCTTTTTTCTCGAGAATTATATATTAGTATTCAGAAAGAAAAAAATCCTAATATATCATTTATGCACAGGTTGGAGGTTTTCATGGATTCTTTCCTCTGTGAAGTCCTTGCTCTTCACAGACACTCTTTGGTGTGGATTTTTCTAGTGGTGAGAAGGCACAGGTGACAAGATACAGGAAATTATGGAGGACACACAAGCTTGTCCCAAACATCGGATTTCCCACATGATTTTTAAATTGACCTCAGTAGGACCTCAACATGTGTTCAGGACTGAGTCAGCTCAGTATGCCATGTCAACGAGGTGTGATCAATGCTAACCCCAAATCAAATGGATGACGGTGTATTCTTTTTCTGAGAACAGGCTACATAGTGGATATCGTGCTATTCTCTCTCTTCTCTCTCTGCTGCTGTCTGTCTGCCTACATCTATACATACACCTGTGTACATATATACACACACCACAAATATCATTGTTTAACCCAAGAGCAGCTCTTTGAGGTGAGCACTAGTATCATCCCCATTTTACAGATGAGGAAACAGAGGCACGGAGGTGTGAGGCCAACAAATGCATCCAGGTGTGCTGAACTCAGCATTTAGAGAGCTGCATCTGGATGAAGTGGCTGACCAGACTACTCATTCGGCAGGTTCTTAGTGAGCCCCATTCTACACCAAGAACTATGCAGAGCATGGGGACATAGCATGAACACCATAGACACAGTCCATGCCTAGTGGACTCATTCTAGGTTAGTCTTAAGTATCTGCTACCTAGGGTGATATGACCAACACCACCACCCCAGCCAAACTCAGCAAATTAGTTACATCTCAGGAAGTTTAATTAGGTATCACAGGACAATACCTGACTGCCTTACGACTCTGTTTGGGATGGCCCTGAGACTTGGTGAGCCAGCCTTCTCTAGTTTCAGTGAGGACATGGCATGCTTGAGTGAGCCTTGGTGGTGGCGGGGGTGCTGTGTGTGTGTTGGGGCTAGTTAACAATTTGTTTCTTACTCTATTTATCCAAAGTATACGCAGTCCCTCTGGGCGTTTCTTGGTTTTCTGACTTGGAAATCAAAAAGGCTCCAATAAAATGTAAAGCATGTCTATAGGTAAGTTGACCCATGTTTGCTTTATCATCTAATTCAGTAAAGCCCTTCCTCATGGAGATATTAGATGTTTTAGCAACAAGGGTGAGCTCAATGGACAGAGGCTTCAATTTTTATGACTCTGAAAATCAGGGACCTCCAGGAAGAAGCCATTCACGCTGGGGGATCGCTGGGCCATCGCCAGCTTCACATTTCTTTGGTGCTTCCAGTGGTATTTTCTGCATTAGCCATGATTTCTTCCCAATTGTCTTATAGTAGTGCCTGGGCAGCCTCCGTCGAAATGTAGACGCTGAAAGGTTTACAATGGCTGCATATAGTGCCACCAATGGTGTGTGAACTCCTCAGAAAAACATCCTGGCTGCAAAGATACAGTAATTCACATTTCCAATATTGCTAATAAAATTTAACAAATGGAAAACCAAAATGTCAGACAAGCAATAACACTGATGGTAATTTCTCTTAGGCCGAATAAAGAAAATCATAGTGACTTTAATTGGTTAGAATAGTGAGAAAAGAGAGAAGAAAAACCACCGTGAGTTCATGAGTTACAGTGACTCAACTAAAGGGAGAGTGAGTATAATTTTATTAAAAGTTGGTGGTAATGATGCAACATGCCTGGAAGAGGAGATATTTCAGAATGGTGTAATTGACTTGAATTAATTATGAGGGTGACGAATGGTGTTCCACCTATGTAAATGAGCTATGCCTGAGACTCCAGACCCACGAACATGCAGCTGTGCTCTAGTGGACCACCGCATCATATTTCATGAAGTTCAAGTTGTGAGGGAAGAGGACTAATATTTATGGAGTGCAAAGCACTGTGGGACTTTGTGGGAAACCACATATATTCAACATGTCAAAAAACATCTTAATATTTCCTCCTGCAACCCAGAGACTGAAGCCTCCCAATGTAAAGCTGTCATTAACCCATTTTCCAGATTGAAAGAAAGCTCTGGTAAATCCACTGATGCTGTTCTGTGCCCTAGAAAGTCTTTTCTAGATTTTTAGTGTGTTCTTCTGCCTTACCAGGAATAAGTGTTGATTATGATTTGGGTAATCTCTCTGAACAATCCTCTTGTTGTGGTTTCCTGCAATTGAATTTGATGCTGCTTACGTATTGCTGGTTGGTGATTTTTCCCTTAAAGCCTTCAGCCCCACAGAGGGCCACCATCCACACAGAAGAAATTGCAACTTTTTGTAGGAAAGGAAGTATCATTTAGATTGCAAGAACATAGTGCTAAAAGAACAAGAGAGCACTTGGAATACGCTGGTTCAGGTGTTTGCAAACGTGTAGAGGCCCTGTGGTGGCTTCACAAATGGCTGGGTCAGTGGCTGCAGGCTCCCCGGAGAGGGCATGGTGGGGACACACTCTTGCAGTTGTAGGCGCTGCTGATTTTGAAAAGGCTGTGTTGTGCTTGGTGTTACAAGCTTCAGACTCTTTTCCATTATTCTAAACTCTAGCTAGCACCAGCTCCAGGTTGGGTCACCTTTGGAATAGGTTATTGTTTCTCCCATTTTTTGTTTATATATGTTCAAGGGGTGGCAATTAGATGACAATTCCTGGCTTTTTTTCTTTTTGGAATTTACAATGATGTTGCTAAAAATCAAAAGACACATAAAATGGGGAACATGTCCAGGTACCTAGTATGATCCACGTTTCACACAGAGTTATCACATTAAGAAAGGTTAATTCTGTATTAAATACAATCAGAAGCACAACACGGGGCTTGTCAGGCTGACATGGGGTGGCGGATACTATAATTCTGCTCGGCAGGAAGGCTTGTTATATTTTTTATATGTTGGTAGATGTCTACTTAGAATTGATCAAACCTTTGCTTCCGAAACATATATGCCAACACCTCCACTACACACCATAAACTAGACTCTCAGAAAACAATAATGATGCTTATCAGTCACTCGCCTTGAGTTTGCTTGTGAAAAACCCCCAGCTAGTGTGCTATTGGAGATCTTAAAACATAGATCTTTTTGCTGTACTGATAATTCACTCACAGCTTGAGATTGATGACTATGTGAAGTCCATAAAAGATGTTACCACTATATTTTGTTCTTATGATTTATTTTATCGTGTTGTCAAGGTTTGCAGAAAACAAGAAACAAATCAATGAATGTCATGCTTAAATATTAAAGAAGGCTGTAATACACATTTTTATTCAGATGCTTTATTCAATCTTGTGGCTCAGAAAAGAGAGTGGCAACCAAGCTTTTATTTGAATTACTTGTGGAAAAATTAATTTAGGAGGACTGTTGAATTGTGAATGGCAAAAGGCAGCTAACCTTATTTGCTTAAATAGGAATAGATGGTTGCTGGACTCCTTGGAAAAGCAGTTCTAACAAACCACAGGGAAGGGAATGGATTTTAAAGCATCAAGAACTTTGGGGCTGGAGTGTGCTTAACAAGTTCAAGCCCGCGGCATGGATAGAAAGGTATTTGGAGAGAAGCAAAAGGATAAGTCTTTGCTTCAGGGATGGGGGATGGGTGCTGTGTGCTTTGCTTTTGAAACGAATCATTTCCTTCATCATTATATGAAATCGAGATCACCATCTATTCCTAGGGCAAGCACTGTCTGTGAGTGTGGCCTATTCCAGAACTGTTGGCCTTTCCCGCACCTCATTAGATAGCCAGCAGAGAAGAACAGCTCAATCTTGATTTTCTTTCTGAATTTGACTGGCTTCCTGAAAAAGGGGTCTACCTGTGCCAATGTTGTCAACGCCACATTGAAACGACCCAGAGAGCTGGAGACTGCACATTTTCAGGACATGAAAAAAATATCCTCTGAGCTTCAGGGCTTTTGTTTTTCTTTTCAGGAACAAGATGAGGGCAAAAAAAAGAAAAAAAATTAAAAACATCGATGTCAAAACCAAAGCTCTCAGGTCATGTCCTGTCCCAGCCTCAGTACAATTCAGCCTGATCTCTTTCTCAAAACTCAGCCTGTGTGCTTCCAGGTCCTGCACGCCTTTGGATGATCAAAGAAAAAGTAATTAGGTTCAGCATCATTTCGTTGTTAAGTGTATTTTATTGTATTTTATTATATTCTTGTTTCGTGAAAATTGGTAATCAACGCATGGTATATATGCTGATTCCAAATTAACATGAATATTCAATTAACCACAAGACCCCACTCTTTGACCATTCTGAATAAACTAGAGTTTATTTGAATTTAGAAAACAGATAAATTAGGAGGTGATCATTTGCATTACAATAGCACTCTTCATTCTAAGGGAGGATTCCTTGTGGGATTCTTTTAAATAGCTCTCAAAGTACTTTGAAAAATATAATTTGATTTTTAAAAATTCTTTTCTCATGTAGTTTCTCAGGACCATGCCTATTGTGTGAAATGAGAGGCATCTCGATTTAATTTGGTCATGAGTGAGTCTAATTGCAAATATTTTGGACTTCAAAAAATTCAGATGGAGTCACATGAAATGCATACCCAGACATCAAACTTAAGTTCTGTTTCATTACCATTGTCTTTCCATTGTGGTCAGCCTGAATGCAAATCCCAGTTTTGAGGGTTCCCCATTTAACTTGTCCTCACTGTGCCTGGAGCTGAACAAGAGGAGATTATCTGAGGGGCAAATGAGATGCCTCCATGCCCAATGACGACTAGGCTATTCGTGCCTTCCCTTTAGCATACCAGGGATGGAAACATAAGGAGAGGGCCTGGGGCTCACAGCAGCCGCCCCTGGAGCCTCTAGGATTACTCGAGCAGTTTTGGTGGGAGAAGATCCAGTTGCAATCCCACTAAACTATTTGTTACATTCAGCAAGCTCTCCTTTGTGTGTGTGTGTGTGTGTGTGTGTGTGTGTGTGTGTGTGTATGTGTGTACAGTCGCTGGCATGGCTGCTCTGGTGCTTAAGACCACAAAGAACAGGCCGGGCGCAGTGGCTCATGCCTGTAATCCCAGCACTATGAGAGACCGAGGTGGGCAGATCACCTGAGGTCAGGAGTTCGAGACCAGCCTGGCCAACATCGTGAAAACCCGTCTCTACTAAAAATACAAAAATTAGCTGGATGTGGTGGCAGATACCTGTAATTCCAGCTACTCGGGAGGCTGAGGTAGGAGAATCACTGGAATCTGGGAGATGGAGGTTGCAGTGAGCTGAGATAGCGCCACTGCATTCCAGCCTGGGCGACAGAGGGAGACTCCATCTCAAACACACACACACACACACACAGAACAGAAACACTGAGTGATGGTGAGATTCTCAAACGGATGGGCCTGCAAGGCTATAGCACAGGGAAGGAAGTCTGGTGTCTTGGTGGAGAAAGCCCGTGGGTCAGGACCAGGAAGAGCTGGCTATATATCTGCCATTCCTCCTCGCTCCATCCTGGACCCTGGGACCACTTCCTCTGCAAGTTGTACTCCTGGGCCTGGTCTCCAAAGGGAGAGAACTCTTGCTCAGACCAAGAGAACTCTAAGATGAACTCTCTCTCCTTAGTGCAGCATTTCCTAAGCCACGTGCATAGGCCCAATGGCAAAAATGGTCATATAGTCAAAGAAGTTTTGAAACTTTGGGGAAGCAACGTGAACAAGGTTCTGAGAAGTCCTATCTATAGTCTTTTCAGGAAGCATCTCTTCTACAAAGCGCTTATCAAAACATACTTTGGAAAAGGCTCTCTGGGTCCTTGTCTCTGGGAGGTGCGGAAGACAGTCTGACTAAACAGAGTCCTTCTGTGACAGGGAGGTTTCCTCCTCTGAATTCTTCCTGGGATATTTGTACATGAGTCCAAAGAGCTCATCAGCCAGGTAGATGTCTTCACTGGGAGATTTAGGATGTTGCCGAGGCACTTTTTAGAGTAGCAAAATGTTCCTAAACCTAGACACTGGGCCACGCTGTGTCGGTGGGACTCGGAGGTTTCAGGAGAGCCTCGAAGCCACTCTCCGCCCCACACCCACCCTCCTGTGGCCATATTTTCTAACTGTCCTTAGCTTCTCCACTCTCTCCCTTGTTCCCACGTTATCCAGGGATGCAAGTCATCATTAGGTGACCTCAGGGAGGTTGCTCCCTGGACAGGAGAAGAAGGCCTTTACGTCTTTTTTAAGCCGAAATACCAAAAGAGGCCCCGATGACTCTTGAAGCTATTGGACAGAAGCTCCAAGTCCTGCTCCTCGATGGCGTGGGAGGGAGCTGCATCGAATCGTGTTGAGGAGTTCAGTAGAAAGGAGCGCCGCGGGCTCTGACCCAAGCGGCTTCTTTCCAGGTGTGTGTCCTGAAGTTCTTGATGTGTGCAGTCTTTGCCCTCCCATCCAGCTTCAGCCTGTGTCCTCACCACCCAGAACCCAGACAGGGAGCAACCTCCACTCCCCCCACCCCCAGCCTGCCACATTCTGTGACTGCAGCTATGTGAGTTAGAAACTGCATTTAGGTTTTACAACTAAAAAATAGGATGGACCACATTTCTTTAGGAACAATACTTGGCTACTCCCCATTAGAATGTTTTCACCAAAAGATTGTTCTGAACTTCAAAAAATGAAGCATTTATTCAGCCCCTCCAACTGCTTTTCTAATGCTTTTTAAAATTAGACAGAGGGACCTCTGAAGGTATGTCCACTCCAATCCCCTTACTGGGAGGCCCAGATCGAGTACATGACCTCTCACCCCGGCCATGAGGACGCTGGAGTGAAGCCTGCATTGGCCCAGCTGCCAACTCCTGCTCTGCCCGTCCTGGAGCCCTACACAGCTCCTCAGGCAACAGGACCACTGTTTTAAAGAAGCCTCATTGTTCAATAAGTTGGCAAAGTAACCAGATTATCTGGGTGTCTGGGGTGTGGCAGATAGAGCCCTGCACCAGCTGGCAGAAGGACGGGCCTTGAGACACCTGCTTGGTCCACTCTCGTGACTTTCTCGGGTAAGTCACATGTCAGGGCAAGGACAGAAAGACCCACCATACTGCACAGGTTTGGGGGATGAGGAAATCACGTCTGCAGAAATACAGAATAAACCATAAAGCGTCATACAAATGTAGGGTTTTATTTGTATTTCGTTCAAGGTAAACTAAGATGGAGAACCCTCAGGCAGATGGTAACGTTGGTCCATCCCCTGGTGCACCATAATCCACGGAAGAGTTCATAGATCTGCTGAATGCCAAAATCAGGCTCATCCAGGAAAGGAGCAGGAAGAACTTGCTTCCTCCCGTTCCTTATCTACTGGACCCTGGAGGTGATCCTGCAGCTGGACCTGCCCAGGCACCTGTGACTCATGCTGCCTTGAGGTCCTCATTCAGAGGGCCTCTACCTAGAAGGCATTGCTGTGCCCGGCCCCTTGTCCCTCCTCACACCAGGTGTGTGCAGGGGCGTGAATGCACCCAGCCCTGGGAGCCATGACTTGGTCATTGCGGCTTTCTGTGACTCTAGGAATCACCCGGAATTCACTCTATACTTTATGAAAACAGTGGTCCCCAGGAGGCACGCCCACAGTGGTGGAGTGGTACAACCTGTGAGCAAGACTCCGAATTCCTCTGCAGACTGGACCCACGTTGAGGCGCCTCATAGAAGCACACACAGAGGCCGAAGAGGTGCGTAGAACGCCCTTGTTCTAGGCTTCCCTTCTTCTAATTATCTGCTTAATGGCAGGTGTCGAAGATCAGCCGCAAATGACTTTGAGTGGCCTCTCAATAAACCAGAGGTCTGGAAGAAGATGGAGTGCCAGGCTGGGCTTGAGTGAAGCGGGTGGGTGGCCGGAGATGCGCAGGTGCTGACATGAGGCCCTCTCCCCTGGGACAGGTTCCTGTGGCCAAGCCCCCCAGATGCTGTAGTAGGGAGGCTACTGGACCCTGTGTGAATTCCTGGGAGTGGAGGCACACCCCCTGTCATTGCAGAAATGACACTGGAGCTGTCCTGCCCGGCACTAGCCTGCAGCTCTGGCCTTTTGAAAGGTTCCAGCCTCAAGAACTCTCGTCATGTAAATTTCTGGTGGCTTCTCAGTAGCTTTTGGAAGATCTTCATTTCCTTTTGCTGAGTCTGCCATTCTTAAGATGGGGACATTTCTTACAGGGCGCAGCAGAAGGCCACCTGGAAACTCACTCCTTATTTGCAATGGTGCTTCTTGAAGTTTCATTAGGCTGTCCTCCAATCTCCTTTCCAAAGGGACCTTGTGACCTTCCTCAAGGTGTGCCTGGAAGAAAAAACACCACTGGAAGTTTAGACTTGATGCAATGCTGTACAAAGGAAGCAAGAGAGATCAAGCAGCAGGGGTGTGGTGAGCGGCCTGGCCACAGCACCCACAGCAGGTGCAGCCCTGCCGACTGAGATTTCCTGCCAGCAACCACATGGCTTGGCCACCCTGAGCCCTGCCGGCCGGTCTGCGTAGAGCTGTGAGCCACGGCACACACAAGTGTCCTGAGAGGTGAGGGATCCCGCTTCTTGCCATCTGGCCTCTGCTTGGCTGGGTCTCTCATGCTATGCTTGCCACGGGTCTGGGTGGGAGTCAGCCCTGGATTTCTCTTTGTAAGCAAGAGAGATGATTTGGGTTTCTTAGAGGCTGGGATCAGGGGCACAGGTCCCACTGGCAACTCCTGTCTAAATGAAGGAGGCAGATGGAGAAGAAAACGTGCCATGGGTCAGGTACCCGGGGCTCGCTCTCTGCATAGTGCACATGGTCACATTTCCAAGCTTCTACATCATTCCAGGGATTTTCCTGGAGTAGGAGTTTGAGACCAAATTAATTTAAGGCTTGCAGTTCTTTATAGTTGGCATTTAGGCCGAGGACGAGCTATTGTCTTCTGAAACCATCAAAGTGACACTTTGTTGCTGTCACCCTGATCCTGGCCAGCTTCTTTAGAAGAAAGCTGCCCTCCCTTTCTATACTCCCTCACCACTTCCTATTGGCACCTGGAGGCCTGTCTGTGCATGATTATTTAAAGCTGACCACTAAGAGTTTCAAAATGCCTCCTCTCTCCCCGCTGCCACAGGGCAGCAGCCAGGGGGCTGCTTTGTGCCAGGCCTCCTGCCCAGGATGCCAGCACCAGGGCCTTGAGCTCAAGTGCGGCGTCCACCCACAGCACCTCTTCTTTCCCAGCCGCACCGCATGAACCCAGACCTCTGGGTTGGGTCACCGAGCTTCCTGCCCAGGCACTTGCAGGACCCTGCGTCCCGTGGTGTTGCTCTGGAAACACTCAGATGTGTATCCTGGAGCCTCACAGGAATGCAGGCACAGGGACAATGCACACACATGAGAGTGCACCGCAACACACACACATGCACATACCACACATGCATGTGCACACACACACATGTGGACTGTACAAGTGCACACATGCCACACATATACACACACAGGTGCACACAGCCACAGGCACACACACCCATATGTGCACAGCCTGTGTGTACATGTGTGCACATATCGATGCACATAGCTACACGTGCATGTGTATGCACAGACCTCACATACATGTGCACAATGCACATGAATATGCATAGCATGCAAGTGTGCACAAATCACATACATATGTGTGTCCCACATGTGTGCTGATGACCACACATGCACACAGGCAGCCACACATTCACGTGTAAACACAACACACATGTGCACACACCACACATGAGCACCATGCCCAGTGCCCACACTCCTGTTTCTGCCTAGCAAGTCATCTGGCTCTCTGTGCTGCAGTTCCTGAGTGTGAGGTGCAGAACCACTCTGTATGCATAAGCATTCCTTCTAGCAATGTACCAGATAATTGCTTCTATTACTAAAAAATAATTCTGAATGCCAGCTGCTGAGAGGAATAAACATGAAGGTGCTTCTAAGCTGCAGTTTCAGTTCATATCGTGGTGTTAATGTCTGTGCAAATTATTTTCAGGTTTTTCCTGGATGAAATTGGCATAGAATATATGGGCCTTTCTCTGAAAATCTGACCTGAGTATTGTCCTCTCCTCTCCTCTGCTTGGAGTTATAGCAAAATGGACGCTTCATCCTTCCCAGCTGTTTCACAGGCAGATGTAACAGTTGATACAAGAAGATTAAAAAAAATAGTCGGATGTCTACATTACAGAGAAGAGGGGGTCGAGCGAGGAGAGGCAGCACCGCAGTGTCTGGGCGATCGCATTACTGTGTCGTCATCAGTTCTGGGTACAGGTCAGTAACTGTCTCTGCTTCCCCTCCTGAGCCTTCAACCACATCCAATTAGCACTGCCCTGCCGTGACGCAGCCTGCCTCTCTTAATGAGAGCCCCGCTCCAGCGGAGCACGTGCAGTGAGAGCCTTCAGAAACAGGTGCCTTCTGCGGAGCTCGCGTGGGGCGGGCAGAGCAGGCCCTTCCGTCCAGCTCCAAACAGGCAGGCTGCAGCCTCTTGGAACCAGGACTTGGCTGGCAGGGGATCAATTAGACCATTCCGCTGTCCATGGGCTTCTGCGTGGACGGGAGGGAAAGAGTGAAACCAGGTCTCGCCTCCCAGAGTGAAGCCCTCTCTAGCCGCTGTGTTCACTGCTCGGTGCCCGAGGACTTATTAGTGGATTGCCAGTTTGAGAAGCTTCCCTGGATGTTCAGGAAGGCTGAGTGCCCCGTGTTTCTCTTCATATATGCATACATATACATACACCAAATATACTAAAGTATTCTGCTCATTTGTCTGTTTCAGGAAATAATGTCTTATTTTTTATTAAAATGTGAGTGTCTCAAAGGCAGGTGCTGTCTAGCTCCACACTTCCATACCCGGGGCCTACGGCTCCATGGCTACCATTTGTCCATTCTTTCCCTCATCTGGTGGTTTTTGCAGGAGCACCTACTCTGTGCTGGAGAACCTAGTCATACTGGGGTGTACAGAGAAGCTAGCAGTACTTGGGATATGCGGCGGTGAGCAAAACAAAGTCCATGACCTCACAGGGATTGCAGAGCAGGGCGGGAGAGTGGGTCAGCAGGGATCAAACTGCCTCAGGGCTGCCTGGGTATTTCATTGCAAACCACGATACGGGGGGGCGTGGTCTGCACAAGTGCACAGCATGGGGACTTGGCCTGTTCCAGGAGACTCAGGATCTTCCTCCAGGCAGTGAGATTTCAGGGACGCTCCTGAGGGAGCAGGGCATTCTGCTGCCAAGTGGGTTTGGGGGGAAGGATTGGGAAAGCGTCCCAGGCAGAGTCTAATTCTGCCAAGGCAGAGTGGTCCTTGTGTTACTGTGCGAAGGTGGCCTGTTTGCCTGGAACGCTTCACAGAGTTTTGTCACCAGTGAGTGCAGGGGAAGGGGACGCTGAGGTCACTTGAGCTCGTGGCTGCCTTGTTGGCCTTTCTTTCTGTAACTGATGGATCTAGTTGCTTTTCATCTCCTTCCTGGCAGAGGTCTGGGGCTCTGTTCCTGCCAGGTGGCACAGGGGTGGGGCATGGAGGCTGCTTTTAAAAATGGTTTAATTGTTGTGGCTTCTGCATTGAGCACTGCGTCCCTTTTCCTCATAAGGCAGAGACACTATCTATGGAACCAGGATTTGACTGGCAGCGCCTCCCTTTTCTGTAGAAAGAGGCCTGACCATGGTCCTGTGCTGGGGCCTTGCTGATGGGAAGTGGATGGGCAATCGTGGAGTTAGACACCCTTGGGAGGGGACGGTGGATGGGGTCCTCTCCCTGGAGCTCTTTGTCTGCTGTACCTTCCCTCCTTCCCTCCTAGCCTGTCTCTCCTGGCTCCCTTTCCCCCGAATGTGGTACCGTAGTGCGCCTCTCAGGATACAATTCCAAGCAAGCCACTCTCAGGATGAAACCATCTATGGCTCCCTAGGGCCTACAGCATAAAGCCTGGACTCAGCCTCACACAGAAAACCCTTCACCTGTGGCTCCACATCCCTTTTTCCGACTCCTCTCCAGCAGCTCCTTAGCCCCATTGTCCTGGGTTTCCACCCAGGGTGGCCCGAAAACATGTGTCCACGTCCCAGCCCTGGAACCTGGGAAAGTTGCCTCATTTGGAAGAAGGGTCTTTGTTAATATGATTAAGTTAAGGATCTTTAGATGAGATCATCTTGCATTATCTGGCTGGGCCCTAAATCCAAGGGTAAATGTCCTTAGACACACACAGAGAACAGAAGGTGGTGGAAAGATGGAGGCAGAGACTGGAGGGATGCAGATGCTAGCGCAGGAGTGCCTGCAGCCCTGGAAGCTGGAAGAGGCAAAGAAATGCTCCCCAAGAGGCTTTGGAGGGAGTGGGGACCTGCTCACACTTGGTTTTAGACTTCTGGCCTCTAAAACTGGGAGACGACGTTTCGGTTGTTTTAAGCCACCAGGCTTGTCCTCTTTCATGACGGCAGCCACGGAGCACTAACACCCCCACCAGCCTCCACATTTCTGCACCTCCCATGCCTCCCCTCCTCTGTGTCAGTGCGTGAGCTGTTCCCCTGGCTGAGGACTTGCACACAGCCTTCTACAGCCACTGAAGTCCTTTTCACTCCTCAACATGGCAGGATTACAATGTCACTCCAGGCCGCACCAAGGTACTGGTTGGGTGACTTTTTGTTTTCCCTTAGAGAGAAAGGCCTATCTCTGAGGCATCTCTTCTCTCCCTATATATGATGAAATGTCCAGGAAGTGGTAGGAATACCGCAAGTATTTGCGAATAATAAACAATTAAACTAGCCACCGTGGGTTCCACTGTAGCAGAACAGGGAAAAAGGAAGGGGGACACGATTGATAATGGATCATATTCATGCACTGTTGTCCTTCCAAGAAGCTCTGAATTCCAGGCTACCATTTAATTCAACACACAGTGCAGGGCTTTAACCACACTCCAGCTGCTAACCTGGTCACCAAGGACTCAGAGATGGAAATAAGAGTTTTTTTCTCTCTCAAGAAACTCAGAGCCCAGACCAGAAACTGACCGATAAGCAAGTGTAACTATCATTAGCACCAGTCACTGAGTTTATTCGTGTGCCAGGCACTGTGTGATGTGCTTTACATAATTTAATTAGGGTTGCTGGTTTAGAAAATGAAAACACATAATTCAAATGCATAGTTGTATTTGAATGTTAGATAAATAACAAAAAATTCTGAGCCAGGTGCGGTGGCTCACGCCTGTAATCCCAACACTTTGGGAGGCTGAGGCAGGCGGATCATGAGGTCAAGATATGGAGACCGTCCTGGCTAACACAGTGAAACCCCGTCTCTACTAAAAAAATACAAAAAATTAGCCGGGCATGGTGGCGGGCGCCTGTGGTCCCAGCCACTCGGGAGGCTGAGGCAGGAGAATGGCATGAACCCGGGAGGCAGAGCTTGCAGTGAGCCTGGATTGTGCCACTGCACCCCAGCCTGGGCAACAGAGTGAGACTCCATCTCAAAAAAAAAAAAAAAAAAAAAAAAATTTGGTGTAAGTATGACTCATGCCGTATTTGGGATATACTTACACTGGAAGTCTATCCACTGTGTATCTGAAAGCATATTTTGAACTGGGCACCCTGTATTTTTCTGGCAGCCCTGATTTAGCCATCACAGCAGTTCTACAAAGTAGGTCGTAATAGGATCTCCAGGTTACGGATGAGAAAACAAAGCATGAAGAGGTCTGTGTCATTTCACTTTGGCATCAAATGAGTAAGCATTTTGTCCAGGAGGTGGTTATAATGGACTTACATAAGCATGATCCTGATGTCCAAAGAGCAGCTGGGAGTTTCTCAGGATGCACAGGACAGAATGTGCTGGTTAGAAGCTCTAGGAGCCTCTGCTTGTTGGTAGAAGTGGGGAGGATTGTCTGCAGGGGAGCTGAGAGTGAGGAGGGAGAACTTGGTGGGTAGAATTATACAGTTTGAGGGATGGACCTACCAGTTGTAGATAGAGTGTGGGATCTGTGAGCTGAAAGGAGCCCGAGGAAGTATCAAATCCAGAGTTTTCCTAAATGTGCTCTGTGGACCGATCCTTAGAGAAGTCCATTGAAAGAGTGGGTCTCATGATCTCTTGGTGTTGTGGGCTCATCTTGGTGACCCCTGATCACATCAGCATATGAACGCTCAACCGGCCTTGTAGAAAGGAGCGCTTGAGCTGTGTTAGTGCAGTGCATTGAGAATGTTCTTCGGCACCAAAGCTTTTGATATTCTTTATGTCATCTTATGGGAGGCCAGCAGCTTGTAGAACATATTTGGACAATTCTGTACCCAAACCAGAGCAAGTGAGAAGTGGCCACCTCAGATGGACAAAGGCCCTCCCTTTCAGGCCCATGTATCTGGTATTATTGCAGGAATCACACACTGTCTTACCCACATGTCTGTTCACCTTGCTAAATTAATCATCACATGCTTAGAGCCTGGGTCAGTGCCTGAGGGAAGCATGTTTTCTTATTTTTATTTCCAACTATTATTTTAAGTTCAGGAGTACATGTGCAGGATGTGCAGGTTTGTTACATAGGTAAACATGTGCCATGGTGACTAGCTGCACAGATCATCCCAGCACCCAGGTATTCAGACCAGCAGCTGTTAGCTACTCTTCCTGATGTTCTCCCTCTTCCCCCTGCCCTCCTATAGCCCCAGTGTGTGTTGTTTCTCACTTTGTGTCCACGTGTTCTGATCATTTAGCTCCCACTTACAAGTGAGAACATGCAGTATTTGGTTTTCTGTTCCTGTGTTAGTTTGCTGAGGATAATGGCATCCAGCTCCATCCATGTCCCTGCAAAGGACATAATCTTGTTCATTTTTATGGCTGCATAGTATTCCACAATGTATATGTACCACATTTTCTTTATCCAATTTATCACTGATGGACATTGGGGTTGATTCCACGTCTTTGGAAAGTGTGTTTTCAATGAGCGTTTGAATGAAAGGATGTATGGCCCACCTGTTTATGACTCACATTCCTGGAGCCACCAGGAACCTATGAGTGCTGGAGCAGCCCATTTCTTTCTCCACCACGATCCAGTTAGAAAGAGCTCATGAGACACTGTTCTGACCATGCCTGCTGGCTGGGCAGTCCACCTTCTTCATGAGCTTCCTCCACTCCCTTCTCCAGTCCCAATTAAACTCTTGGAGCTGCCCCCTCTCCCCAAGTGACAGTGACAGCTCTGAGTGTTGGGGCCAGCTACCTCTCCTCACAGGGCTGGGTACTGGGGACAGCTACCCTCTTCACAGGTACCTCTGCACTGAGGCTGTCATGCTCATACAAGGAAGGAACTGCAAGGACCCAGGCCAGATCCACCTCCTGATGGCCGGGCAGATGGAACGCAGGTGTGACCCATCAGTGCAGCTGACTTCCAACTTGAAAGGCTTTGGAGAGGATGGGCTGGGGAGACAGGATCAGATCAGGTAGGGACCAGGTGAGGGGATGGACAGCGAACGACCTTGAAAACAGGGTTAATTCCTGAGGCTGAGAATCATGGCTGCTGCATAGTCTCCTAAAGAAGCAGGCAGCAGCCTGGACTCCAGGTCCCATGAGGACGTGGGCCTGGGAATTACTGCAGGGGCTCTGCTTGCCAACTGGCTCGGACAGAGGGAGCCACCATTCTCTGGGAGAACCTGGACATTTTACAGACAGGGTGATGGAGCTTTACCCAGCTGGGAAGCCAGGCAGCACCAGCTTCCTGCTCCCCATCACCCAACAGGCCAAGACCTATTCATCTCCGTACATGTAGATGGCTGGGCCTAAGGCCAGAGCGATGCCCTCATCACTTGAAGTGCCCTGTTTAAGGTCTAGTGCTTTTTCCTGAACAATTTCTATAAGAACAATGGCCTGACCCCTTCCTGTGGCCATTCCGTACCTGGTGGAACTGCTCCAGGAGGTCCGGTCTGTGTCAGCCTCCTCTCCGGTGACAGCAGCCAGTGGAGGGACCTGTGACCCACCAGGGCAGGCACTGAGATGGCCCCAGTCAGGGGAGGTCCCGGCCCTGCTCTGCCTGCATCCTGGCCCTGTCTTCGTGGCCAACTGGCGTTGGTGGGACCCCATGGAAGCCAGTGGCCAGCCAGGCTTTACCCCACAGGAGCCCTGGTGAGGGCTGACTCCCCGGGCTCAGGTCACACCTGATGCTTTTTTCCAAAGAAGAACCAAGGTTTTCAGTGTTCGAGCTAGATCTGTACCAATAATCCACGTATTTTATGCACATGGAAATTTAGCATCATGGACTGAAAGAGGACTCCAATCTGAGGGTTGGAATGACCCACAGAAACCTTTTGCAAATGTGGCCCAGAAAGGTCGAGTGACCTGCACAGGTCATGATAGCCCCAGCTGGAACCGCTCACAGCTCACGGCTCACAGCTCAGTTTAGTCCACGTCTGACAGAGCAAAGGGGCTGGAGCATGGGCCAGGAGGGACACCTCTGGGTTCAAATCCCAGCCCTCGATTCACCAGGTGTTCAGATTCGGCAACTCACAGAAGCATTCTAGTGTGGAGTGTGCTCGTCTGTAAAGTGGGACGATGCTGGGATGATTCTGGTGCTGCTTTCTTGGGGTTGTTGTGAGGGTCACATGAGATGATTCAGATCAGAGGCTTTGAGCAGGGTGCACTGCATGGCAAGTGCTCGGTCGTTTGCTCTTTTTGATACTCTCTGGCATCAGGTCTATGTCCTAAGAGAAACGGTTGTCGGATGATGGGCATCGCTATTTTTGGTCTACTTTGTAATCTTTTTTTAACCTGACGCCCTTCGTCTTTGGCAGCACAGAACCGTGTTGGATAATGTCTCCGCTGCCCCACCCCATGCTCATTCATAACTCACAGCTGGACCCCCGTCTGCCCCTACGGCACGGTGGGAAGAGCAAGGACTGGGGCCAGATGGTGGGTTTCATTGCAGCCCTTCACCAGCTGTGTGACCGCGGGCAAGTCACACACTCTCTGTGCCTCGATCCTCATTTAAAAATGAGGATTAGAAGAATAACTTCCTCGTAGATTGTTATGAGGGTGGATAAAGTCATGCAAATAATGGCCTGAGAATGTCCTTGGTGCATGTTAAGCACTGTGATAGCGTTTTATAAGATCAGACATCATCAGTGTTTGCCAGGAACTGGACGGGAGGGAGACAGAGCACCGGGGAATTTTAGGGCCGGAAAACTCTCCTGTGTGTGTTACTGTGGTGGAGGATTCATGACACTATAATTTGTCAAAATCCACAGAATACACAGCACAGACAGCAAACCCTAATGTAAACTGTGGACTTGGTTAATAATAATAAATCAGCATTGGCTCATCAATTGTAACAAATATACCAGCCAATGCAAGGTCCTCATCTTCAGGGAACCTCTTGGGGTACACGGACGGGCAGGCTGTGAGGGCATATGGGAACCCTCTGTCCCCTCTGCTTCATTGTTCTGTTACCCTAAAACTGCTCCCCAGACAAAGCCTATTAGTTAAAAATAATGAGTTACCCACATATCACCTTGTTCTATGATTTGACCTGGGTGTTCCCCATGTGTTCCCTTAAGGTTCACGTGGTGGTGACTCTTCATTTCGTTGTGGCTCACTCTTCATCCCCTTCTTCCTTTGGTTCCAGAGCCATGCCCACCATGGCTGTCTGCTCTTTTGAGTCCCTGCCCCTGCTGGCCTTCGATTGTCACTAGATAGGCAGAGCTTCTAGGCTGCACTAGGAAATTAGAGGCGCCCAGACTCTCTTCTACCCCCTCCCTGTTCCATGTCCCCAAGCAGCAGCCAGCCCGCCCCAGCGGCACCTCTCCTATGATGGGAGGACATCCTGAGTGCCTGCTCCCATGCCCTGCGGCTGCCAGCTCCGGCCTCTGGTGCCAAGGGGTCTGCCTCCTCCTTCAGATGGGCTCCATGAGTCATCAGGCATTTTGCATCGTAGGCCGTATCGGGAAAGCCTACCTCGCGGAGCAGCAGAATGTGGAGTGGGGCAAACACGGCTCACTAAGGTGTTGACTTGTGCAATGACTTCCACTTAGGCAGGTATTAATATCATGCTGCACTTGTTTTTTCTTACTTATGTGATTTCTTGCCAGCAAAATCGCACAGTCTGTCAGCTACCAATGATAACTTTTCCTAGGCTCTTTTGTTTTACATGTTTCCAAGCTTTGCACGGCATGTACATATTACAGTTTCTGAAAACTCAGGAAAGTGCACCTGTGCTCCAAATCGGGAGAAATAAGGGACAGGAGGAATTCCTGCACCTTCAGTGTTAGAGTGAGTTTTGGGTCATTGTGTTTGTTTTATCCTTAAACTTCATCTACTGTGTGTGTGTGTGTGTGTGTGTGTGTGTGTGTGTGTGTGTGTGTGTCCCTGGTCTGCATTCTTTGCAAAAGTTAGAACTTTCTCCATCAGTCACCTCAAAGGATGCTTCCCAGAAGACGTTAGAGCTGATCTAATGGCCCAAGCTTGATGCTGACCCAAGAAACCAAAATTCCCTTGTGTGAGAAAGGAGATGGTGGTGCCCACCAGCCCGCCTGGCTCATCCCTTTCAAGACTCTCAGGATTTTTCTTGATGGGATTTAACAAACTGCCTGTGTTCTGGTTAAATGAATACCAAATACAGAATTGCATGATTTTGCCATAAATAAAGGAAAAAAAAAAAAAACCTTTAGAATCTGCTCACTTGGAGGCCTTAAAGGGCTGCCCACCCCTACAAGCTCAAGTTAAATACTCAGACATATTGCGAGCGTTGGATCCGAAACGCAAGAATTCTGCAGCATTGATACCGCCAACATGACAAGTTGTCACTTTGCCGTATGCTCCTTCACATGACTCAACCTTAATAGCTGGGTTATTCTGGTGACTCTGGAATAATCAGGGCAACTGAACAGGCATGAATGGCAGTCACTGTAATTACTCCAGAAAGAGGACCAAAGCAAACAGAAATTCTCTCTAATTTTATATATTCCCAATAGGTGCACATGCTACATTATTATCATTATAGAAACTACTTAGTAGTTAGCCAAAAATCAGCACTACATCACGTGCTTGTGGTCAGCACCCATGCAACTCACAGGGAAGTCCCTCCAACTCCAGCCAAGTTAAATCAGGGAGAGCTGCATGTGGACTCCAGGGGCTGGGGCCAACAGATCCCCCTACTAGGCGTGCTCTACTTCATCTATGTTTCATTGATTTTAATGGACTGAAACTCTGCATCCAACTGCCACTTTCTGGACATTAGCAGATGTAAAGATCCAGCAATGACCAGTCAGGGCTGGGAGGGAAAGTTTTATGCAGCCATTGTGGGCGGCATGGGCATCTGAGATTTTTATTATTTTATTTTTTTTACTGTTAATCATCATTGTTAAAGAATCCCCAGGAAATGACTCAGATTACCATTTTTAAAAATATGGCATTTTCCAGTGGGCTAACGGTCTAGCACTAGCTTCTCAAGTAATGCAAAAACCAGAGAATCCAGGTGAGGAAGCTTTCTGGGCTCAGTGTTTCTTTCCTTTGTCTTCCTATTTCTCGATAGCATCACTGGTGCTTTGGCATTTAGCAGCCCCAAGGTGCTGAATGTGTGCACTTCACAATGTGAATGTTTCTGTGACAAGAAGCATCCCAGGATATTAGACACCAGAAGTATATCAGTATCCAGGAGGAGGGCTGCTGACTTGCTGCCTGGGTTCATTTCTGTCTGCTTTCTTTGATCATCACCACATTTTTGACCATCACGGTTTCTCAGTTTTCCCATCTTAGAGCCAAGGAAGAAAAAGTTGCAGTCACAACTTTTAATCCCAAGGAAGAAGAATCAGGAGATGAGGGCTTTCCGAGGAGGGAATTAGCAAAGTATCGTTTTCCTTTGGGTCTAGAATCGAGAAAAGTAAACAGGGCCTTGCTGCTGAAACCTGAAATCCCATCAAAGAGAATTCCCGGCGGCCGAGAGCGGTCATGAAAAACGCGGAAACTCGGACAATGAGTAGGGCGCAGAGTCAGAAATTTATAGACTTTGGCCTCTGCCGCTACATATCCTGGAAGGGGAAAAAAAAGTGTTAAGAAAACAAATGCTGCTTGTGGATGTGTGGATTCCGACACTGGCCGCCTGACAAATCGACCCTTGGCTTGACCCTCACAATATGTTTCCACAGGTAATTCCATAACTCTCTGGCCAACTTTTAAAGGCTTCCTGTTTGACAGCCAAGAGAAAGGAAGTACCCCGGCCCCGGGGAGCCGGGTGCTGTGCACCCCGGACCATCAGCATGCTTGAACCCGTATAATTTATACTCGGTTTCATCACCTCATCGCACACACATGATGAAATTTATTTCTGCTGATAACTGGGATTTTAGCCGTGCAGTTGTTGAAGTCAGTGTGATGAGATGTTCTGTTTCTGTTGTTGTTGGAATGTGCCGGGGTGGACTGTGAAACTGATGAATGACCGCCGTGGCAGATTCATAATCCAGGGTTTGGTGCAGCTGTGGAGCGAACTAATAGCTAGCAGGGACCGCGGAGGTCCCCGAGCTAATACCTGTCTCCTCCATCACAAATTGATGGCATTAAACAAAAAAGTTGACTCTTTTCACATCCTGCCAATCTAATTTTGGTGCCCCTGCAGCCATCCCAGTATTTCGTGGCACGGAGGGCACTAAATGTCGCCTGTGGGATGGGGAGAGGAGCATCTGTCATCCGGCCCGCTGCTGTCTGGCGGTGGGGGTGGCGTGGCTAGGCACCCCTGCCCGCCGGCTGGTTGCTGCAGGACGGCCGTGCCCCATGCTGGTTCTCCTCCAGCCTGCCTCTCTGGCTTGCCTTCCTCTCTTTGCTAAGCATATGGTTTCACTTTTCTCCTTCTTCACGGGGAACCGGGACAGTTGAGGCATAAACTGCTTTTACTTGTTCCTCCCTGAAAGGTTGGATGCAAGGAGGAAGGTCCAAAAATAACATCAGTGTGATAAGTCATTAGTCATTTTTCACTGTACATATGTTAACTTGACCTGCCGTATGTTAATTCATGCAACATTGGCCTCACATATGGCTACAATAGGAATCCCAACTGGTACTTCCTCCGGCTCGGTGCCTCATTACAGCAACTTCCCCAGCTCCATCATTAACACTTAGGTGAAGTTCCACTT